>NC_055682.1:215000-505420 GCF_017639745.1 Melanotaenia boesemani | reverse complement strand
GATGTGTTCAGGATGGGACTGGCATCATACATGGCCATTTTGGTTCAGATACATTGTTTTATGTGGAAGTTATATCACTTTCGTTCTTCAGGGCGACACATCAAACTTTGAGGCCCCACCCCCTCCATGCCCTTTCTCCTATTAGAAAACTTTCAATAACTTTTAAAGACACATGCCTTCTGGACATCCTGAGCTATTTTGGTAGCGGTACGATAAAATCTCTAGGAGGAGATAGATTTTGAAAATGTCAGTAAAACGCCAAAATGGCGACTTTGACCCAAAATGGCCGACTTCCTGTTGGTTTTAGGCTGTTGCTCCAAGAGGATTTTTTGTTCGACCGAACATTTAGAATATTTGTAGCAATTTTCATAAAGATTGATGACGTGCAGTGGCGGGGCATCGTAAATAGGTGGCGCTCTCATTCAATTTTGCCGAACAGTCCCAAGCACCCCAAAATATCAAATTTTTCACATTCCTTTGGGGGGGTACACAAAAATAGGCGCGTTTTCGTGCATGTTCAGGTCCCCAAAAATGCCTCCAATGTTTAAGAAGAAGAAGAAGAAGAAGAAGAAGAAGAAGAAGAAGAAGAAGAAGAATAAGGAAGAAACGGAGCAATTACAACAGGCCTTCGCACCGCCTTCGGTGCTCGGGCCTAATAAGGAAGAAACGGAGCAATTACAATAGGCCTTCGCACCGCCTTCGGTGCTCGGGCCTAATAAGGAAGAAACGGAGCAATTACAATAGGCCTTCGCACCGCCTTCGGTGCTCGGGCCTAATTAAAGCTGCAAGCAGCGTTGGAGGCCCTCGCACCTCTGGCGCCGCTTCGGCCTATTGCAGTTCCCCGTCGGCCAACAGCCTCCCTCCAGCAACACAGCCGCTCTTCCCACAGCCATAAAACCATTCTTCCAGAGTTTATCTCCATCAAGAGGTGATTTTCGTCATGAGAGGATCAACTTGCACCTCAGCCTGTCCAGTGATGACATCTGAAGCATTCATTACCTTGTTTCATACAAACTGTGTTGAATTCCCACAAACCGGAGCATGATTTTATCAAGAGGAAAATTCCACGTGGCCACTAGGTGGCGCTAGTCGTTTTCATGTAGAACCATGTTCAGGTTGGAACTCTAATGAGAACAGGAAAAGATCAGCTCAACTGGTCAACTGACAGCAGAGCTAGAGCCACTTCCTGTTTCATGGCGAATGATATAACCATAGGGGGCGCTATAGAGCCACATAACCAGTATGTGTCTATTTGAATCAGTTCCAGGCCTAACCACTGTCCTCCCTGCTGAGTTTGGTGGAGATCAGGAGTACATTGGGTCAGTTACAAGTACTTCCTGTTTCATGGCGGTGGACGCCATTCGCCATGTTTTGCTTGAGGAAGGAACTTGAGGGTTTTTTTCTGTAGTATCATGAAAGGGTTTGACCTGATCTGAAGCACTGTAGAGTGTGTGAGTTTAATCCCTGATGAGCGGGACCCCGGTGTCTGAGAAAGGCACTTCCTGTTTCAAGTGGGCTGGGCTTAGGCCAAGACCAGAAGTAGTTGTATGTATCTGTTCAGGAGCAGACCCTGATTAATCACTGTAAGTGTCATATTGATTGGATGAAAATTGAGGGATTTATACAGATTAATGATGTCATGGAGTCTTATCCACCTTGTCATGGCGCCACTGTCTCGCCATGCAGCGGTGAGCAATGTCCAGATGACAACATCAGGACTTGTAGATGTAGTCGGCATGGAACTGAAGTGAAACATTTGTAGTGTGGTACAGAATGAGTGTTGTATTTCAGAAATAATGGATTCCGTGCTGGATGGCGAAACATCAAAACTTGATGACGCGCCGCCGCTGAACGCCACCTCCTATTAGAAAATTTTCAATAACTTTTGACCACACATGCCTCTGGAGTGTTCAGACTAACTTTGAGGTAAATACGATAAAATCTGTAGAAGGAGTTCGTTCAAATGCAAGACAAACATGCAAAAATGACACCAAAAATGACACTTTTTTCAAAATGGCCGACTTCCTGTTGAAGTTATCATATAGATCCAAGAGGCTTTTTTGTACATCCTTCCAAGTTCTATCAATATGCTGGATTTCAGCCATATCGGTCAATGTAGTGGGCAGATATGACCAATTAAATAATTTTAGGGGGCGCTATAGCGCCATATTACAATTTTTACAGCATATGTCAATGCGGCTGAGTTCCCGACCTGACTGGCGCTCCTTCCTGCCAAGTTTGGTGGAGATCAGCAGTACAATGGGTCAGTTACAAGTACTTCCTGTTTGATGGCGTCGGACCACTATTCGCCATGGTTACGTTTGGCGAAGGAACTTGAGATTTTTCTTGTGGTATCATGAAAGGGTTTGACCTGTTGTGAAGCACGTTCAAGTGTGTAAGTTTCATTCCTGAGGAGATGGACCCCTGCGTCTGAAAAAAGCACTTCCTGTTGAAAGTGGGCGGGGCTTAGGCCTAGTCTGCAATTGGTCATATGGATCGGTTCAGGGCCAGACACTGACTAATCTCTGCAAGTCTGATGGGGATTGGATGAGAATTGAGGGATTTATACTGATTTATGATGTCATGGCGTCTTATCGAAGTTCGCCATGGCGCCACGGTCGCGCCCTGCAGCGTAGAGCAACAGTTTTCACTGGATATCATCACCAACTTGTTTTCTGCTGTCTGACCCAGTTTGGACCTGGTTGTGTCCAAAACGTCAGATAAGCGGGTCTCCAAGTAAAAACCATGACTTCCTGTCGCCAGGGGCGGGGCCAATTCATAACCCAAATATTGACATGTAGATGTGTTCAGGATGGGACTGGCATCGTACATGGCCATTTTGGTTCAGATATATTGTTGTATGTGGAAGTTATATCACTTTCGTTCTTCACGGCGAGATGTCAAACTTTAAGGCCCCGCCCCCTCCATGCTCTTTCTCCTATTAGAAAACTTTCAATAACTTTTAAAGACACATGCCTTCTGAACATCCTGAGCTATTTTGGTAGCGGTATGATGAAATCTCTAGGAGGAGATAGATTTTGAAAATGTCAGTAAAACGCCAAAATGGCGACTTTGACCCAAAATGGCCGACTTCCTGTTGGTTTTAGGATGTCTCTCCAAGAGGATTTTTGTTTGCCCCAGCATTTAGAATAAGTGTTGCAAATTCCATAAAGATCGATGATGTGCAGTGGCGGGGCACCATAAATAGGTGGCGCTCTCGTGCAATTTTGCCCAAACAGTCCCGAGCACCCCAAAATATCGAATTTTTCACATTCCTTTGGGGGGGTGCGCAAAATTAGGCGCGTTTTCGCGCATGTTCAGGTCCCCAAAAAATGCCTCCAATGTTTAAGAAGAAGAAGAAGAAGGAAGAAACGGAGCAATTACAATAGGCCTTCGCACCGCCTTCGGTGCTCGGGCCTAATTAAAGCCGCAAGCGGCATCCATCGGGTCCGAGCTGCCTGGACCCCGCCACCCAATGTGGCCATGACAACAGGTGGTGTAATGCGTTGAGGACCCAACAAGTATGAATCCTGTCAAGTTTGGTGCAGTTCCCATGTATTCCTATGGAGATATGAGCAACCGTGTTTCATGGCGAGAAGGGTTTTTCCGTCGGTTGCCACGGTAACACGGTTTTTCCTATTAGAAAGATTGGAGGAGCGTTTGGTCCCCAACTTGCCAGGAAGGTCCCCACCGAGTTTGGAGTCGGTCGGACCATTCCCCTCAGACTAGTTCGTTCAAATGGCAATGAAATCCAAGATGGCGGCCACCCCGTTGCCATGGCAACAGGTGTTCGATTGACCTCTTTGCTGGACTTGGGGTGTCACAGGTATGAGTCCTGTGAACTTTGGTGCAGATCCCGTGTATTTCTATGGAGATATTAGCAAACCGTGTGTCATGGCGAGGAGGCTTTTTCCGTCGGTTGCCACGGTTACAGGCTTTTTCCTATTAGAAAGATTTGAATAGCGTTTGTTCCCCAACTTGTCAGTAACGTTCCCACCAAGTTTGGAGTCTGTCGCAAGAATCCCCTCAGACTAGTTAGTTCAAATACGATGTGTGTAAAGTGCCAAAAATGGCAAAAAAATGGCCGTACACTCCAAGATGGCGGGCACCACGTTGCCATGGCAACAGGTGTTAGATTGACTTTTTTGTTCGACTCGGGGTGTTACACGTGTGTGCCGAGTTCCGTCTTCCTACGTCGAAGTAGACGTTCCTGGACTCCATACATTGGGTATTTTTTTGACTTCTAGGTGGCGCTGTTGTGCCAATTTTGCATTGAAGTGTATGCGGACTTTATAATATCCGAGTTCCACGGGGCTTGACGTGTGTGCCAAGTTTCACAACTTTTCATGGGTGTTTAGGGGGGTCAAATTTGGGGTCGAAATGCTTAGGAGGAGTATAATAATAATAATAATTAAAGCCGCAAGCGGCATCCATCGGGTCCGAGCTGCCTGGACCCCGCCACCCGATGTCGCCATGACAACAGGTGGTGTAACGCGCTAAGGACCCAACCGGTATGAATCATGTCAAGTTTGGTGCAGTTCCCATGTATTCCTATGGAGATATGAGCAAACCATGTTTCATGGCGAGAAGGCTTTTTCCGTCGGTTGCCACGGTTACACGCTTTCTCCTATCAGAAAGATTTGAGTAGCGTTTGTTCCCCAACTTGTCCGGAAGGTTCCCACCAAGTTTGGAGTCGGTCGCCCGAATCCCCTCAGACTAGTTCGTTCAAATGGCAGTGAAATCCAAGATGGCGGGTACACCGTTGCCATGGCAACAGGTGTTCGATTGACTACTTTGCTGCACTTGGGGTGGGACACGTATGAATGCTGTGAAGTTTGGGGAAGATCCCGTGTATTTCTATGGAGATATGAGCAAACCGTGTTTCATGGCGAGAAGGCTTTTTCCGTCGGTTGCCACGGTTACAGGCTTTTTCCTATTAGAGAGATTTGAATAGCGTTTGGTCCCCAACTTGTCAGGAACGTTCTCACCAAGTTTGGAGTCGGTGGCCTGAATCCCCTCAGACTAGTTCGTTCAAATGGCAGTGAAATCCAAGATGGCGGGCACCCAGTTGCCATGGCAACAGGTGTTCGATTGACTTATTTGGTGGACTTGGGGTGTCACCAGTATGAATCCTGTCAAGTTTGGTGCAGATCCCACGTATTTCTAAGGAGATATGAGCAAACCGTGTTTCATGGCGAGAAGGTCATTTTCCGTCGGTTGCCACGGTAACACGCTTTCTGCTATTAGAAAGATTTGAATAGCGTTTGGTGCCCAACTTGTCAGGAAGCTTCCCACCAAGTTTGGAGTCAGTCGCACGAATCCCCTCAGACTAGTTCGTTCAAATACGATGTGTGTAAAGTGGAAAAAATGGGAAAAAAATGGCCGCACACGCCAAGATGGCGGGCACCCCGTAGCCATGGCGACAGGTGTTACATTGAGTTTTTTGGTCAACACGGGGTGGTACACGTGTGTGCCGAGTTTCGTCTTCCTACGTTGAAGTAGACTTCCTGGGCCCCATTCATGTGGTGATTTTTGGTGACTCTAGGTGGCGCTGTTGAGCCAATTTTGCATTGATGTGTATGCGGACCTTATAATATCCGATTTTCGCCGGGCTTGACGTGTGTGCCAAGTTTCACAACTTTTCATGGGTGTTTAGGGGGTCAAATTTGGCGTCGAAATGCTTAGGAGGAGAAACATTTCAACCACAATAGGGCCTTGCCATACTTTGTATGGCTCGGACCCTAATAATTAAAGCCGCAAGCGGCATCCATCGGGTCCGAGCGTCCCGGACCCCGCCACCCGATGTTGCCCTGACAACAGGTGGTGTAATGCGTTAAGGACCCAACAAGTATGAGTCCTGTCAAGTTTGGTGCAGTTCCAATGTATTCCTATGAAGATATTAGCAAACCGTGTTTCATGGCGAGAAGGCTTTTTCCGTCGGTTGCCACGGTTACAGGCATTTTCCTATTAGAAAGATTTGAATAGCGTTTGGTCCCCAACTTGTCAGGAAGGCTCCCACCAAGTTTGGAGTCAATCGCATGAATCCCCTCAGACTAGTTAGTTCAAATGGCAGTGAAATCCAAGATGGCGGGCACGTCGTTGCCATGGCAACATGTGTTCGATTGACTTATTTGGTGTACTTGGGGTGTCACCAGTATGAATACTGTCAAGTTTGGTGCAGATCCCATCTATTTCTGTGGAGATATGAGCAAACCGTGTTTCATGGCGAGAAGGTCATTTTCCGTCGGTTGCCACGGTAACACGCTTTCTGCTATTACAAAGATTTGAATATCGTTTGGTCCCCAACTTGTCAGGAAGCTTCCCACCAAGTTTGGAGTCAGTCACACGAATCCCCTCAGACTAGTTCGCTCAAATACGATGTGTGTAAAGTGCAAAAAATGGCCAAAAAATGGCTGCACACGCCAAGATGGCGGGCACACCGTTGCCATGGCAACAGGTGTTCAGTAGACTTTTTTGGTCAGCTTGGCGTGTTAGATGTGTGTGCCAAGTTTCGTCTTCCTACGTCAAAGTAGACTTTTGGGACCCCATTCATTTGGGGATTTTTGGGGTGTCTAGGTGGCGCTGTTGAGCCACTTTTGTATTGATGTGTATGTGGACCTTTGAATATTGCAATTTTCACCGGGCTTGATGTGTGTGCCAAGTTTCACAACTTTTCATGGGTGTTTAGGGGGTGAAATTTGGGGTCGAAGCGCTTAGAAGAACGAGGAGAATAATAAACATTTCAACTACAATAGGGCCCCGCCATACTTCGTATGGCTCGGACCCTAATAAACATTTCAGTAACAATAGGGCCTTGCCATACTTTGTATGGCTCGGACCCTAATAATAATAATAAACATAGCAGAAACAATAGGGCCCTGCCATACTTTGTATGGCTCGGACCCTAATAAGAATACAATCTGGCTTGACTCTACTGCCAGGAAACGATATCTTGGGGATCTGTTCACACCAGCAGCTATCATGACCACAGAAGCTGCCATCAAGGGGGCAGCCCAGATCCTGGCAGGCTGGGGTCCACACCACTGCCATTTGGCTGCAGTGCAGGGCCCCTAGCCACTCAGACCACAGCCATCCCCATGGCAACATCCCTGCAGACCAAGCATGCACTGGTCCCGGCATGGAGGCTCCCCATGAGGAAAACACTGGAGTTAAACATTTTAAACATAGAAAATTAAAGAACATTAAGTATAAAGTTTAAATAAGCTCATAAAACAATGTGCTGTAGTAAAACAAATTAATAAAAAACAGAACTACGAAAATTACAAAAACAGCCATTTTTTAAGAAAAAAGTACATGGATAAGTAAAATAAATGTAAAAAAAAAATAAAAAATAATAAAATGAATTAACCTAAACAAGGTAAAGTAACAATTCAGTTGAAAGCTAAATTAAAAAGGACCAGCTGCTGCACAAACAGAGAGACCAGAGATCCTCTAGAGCGGCCATGTTGGTGCAGGACGCAGGATGAGTTAAAAAAATAATAAATATGGGAAAAGTTTGGGTGCAGCTCATCTTTTCCATCTGGCCTCGCCACGTCCCACCATCATAACAGAGAAATGATGGGTGTATGGTGCTTGTGATGCCACGCATGTTAAAAATATAAACACAATTAATTGCATGAATTAATTACTGCAGTTAACGTATTATTTTTGACAGCCCTAATAAATACTCCACCTAATTGTTTAAATTTTCGTGTTCCTAGAACTACAGGTTAAGGGGGAGGTGTGGCAGCTTTCTTCCAATCAGGGCTATTTAGTAGTCCTAGACCTAAGATTAGTCATTAAGGATGCACGATACCAGTATCAGGTATTGGTCCAATACCATGTGCGTGTACTTGTACTCGTATTCATAATAAAAATGTTCTGATACAACACAACCAATACCAATGTGAAAAAACTAGTGCTGTCAATGTTAACATGTGTTAATGTTAACTTGTTAATGTGAAGAGATTAACCCGTAGAACACACATTTTTTTTAAATGCATCAACACATGAACCACTAAAAACCCCTGAACCAGGTGAAAAGTCTGAGGCTGATGCCTATGTTTGCAACCACAACATTATAGCATTATTAACTGACCACAGACGTCCTTCCAAGAACTTACCGACAAACTGGATGGAGTCCAAACAACCGCTGCTAGCCACCTCAACAGATATCATGAAAATGCTGTTCACCAGCGGCTGGAGGAGGTAACAACGTCATGCACTCAGCTTCAAACTGATAACAGGAAGCTAACTGACCTGGAGGAGAAGCACAGATGCTGCAACGTTTGGCTGATTGGGCTCCCTGAGGGAAATGAAGTAGGTCCACAACCTACACAGTTCTTTTCTAAATTTCTGCAAGAGGCCATGAGGAAATCTTCTCTTCCACACCTTAACTGGACCGGGCTCACCGCAGCGCTATCCTCAAACCAAAGCCAGGACTTCTGCTTCCACCACTTCCAGAGAAGGGAACGGCTGGTCCCGGAGGCTCGGAGGAGAGGTACTCCACTTTAAAAGATCATTCATTCAGAGGTTATGAAGACTGCTGCTGGAGGTACTCGACCAGAGGAAGGAATATGAGAAAGTGATGTCCTTCCTTTATGAGAATGGATTGAAGCCATCTCTCCTGAACCTCCTAACAGAGTCTGATCCGCTGTCCTGAGGAGCGAGACGGCACATAAGGCTGCAGCAGGTCAGACACATAAGGGGCATGGGAATTAAGAGATTGAAAACAAGCAAAAGAATTTTAAAATTAATACGCAGGTGCACAGGAAGCCAGTGAAGGGTTGCTGGAACTGTAGTGATGTGCTCTCGTTTCTTTGTACCTGGTAAAAACCGGGCTGCTGCGTTCTGAACGACTTGCAGTCAGGCTACGCAGGCCTGGCTAACTCCTGCTAAAAGGCAGTCGCAGTAATCCAAACGGGATGTGATAAAAGCATGAATTACAGTTTCCAGATTACACTTGGATAAAACAGGTTTTATTTTAGACAGACACCCAAGATGGAAAAAGCAGGATTTAATCACTGCATTTTTGTCCAGCTTTAGATCAGCATCTATTTTCACACCTAAATCTGTGATAACAGGCTTTTCATAAGGAGCAAAGAAAGATCAGCACTGGGCGTCCTGCAAGTTCTCTGAAGCTCTGCCAGAGATGTGAGTTGAAACTCTTTCTGACAGGGGACGTGGGTCTGCCAGGTCTGACCTTTACATTGAAATTCAAAATGTTCACAGCCCTCCAGATCCTAACCTCTGAGAGGCAGCCAAGTAGAGGCTGAACAGAGCGAGCACCTGTACGCCTGAGGGGGAAAAAAACCTGACAATCATCAGCATACAAATGAAAACAGATAGTTTGCTTCCTGAAAACTGTACCCAGAGGCAGAAGGTACAAAAAGGCCCCAGAACAGAACCCTGAGACACCCCCAGGGAAGGTTGACACTGGAGGAACTAAACTCCCCAAATAGTACAGAAACTCCGCTTTGAGAGGTATGACCTAAACCACTGGAGGGCGGATCCTGTGATGCCCACCCATTGTTCCAACCTCGAGATGAGGATCTGGTGGTCCACAGTGTCCAAAGCAGCGGTCAGGTCTACGAGTATGAACAGAACACTTTCACCAGGATCGGTTGCCAAGAACACATCATTAAATCTCTTAACAAGGCAGACTCAGTGCTGTGACTGGTTTTAAAGCCAGACTGGAATATCTCCAGGATATGGTGCTTCAAGGAAAGCCATCAGCTGACTGTAAATAACCTTTACTAGGATTTTACAGAGAAAGAGGACTTTAGAAACAGGCCTGAAGTTGGCCAACACAGAAGAATCAAGGCCAGATTTCTTTTAACAAGGGATGAACAAGCGCATGTTTAAAGCTTTTAGGAACCACACTAGAAGAAAAGCTGCTGTCAGGGATGCTGAGAATAAAAGGACCTAAGGTTGAAAAGACCTCTATAAAAGTCGAGGAGGGATAACATCAAGGTTTTCCTTAACATTGTAAGACATCAAGGTGAGCGCTTCAAGATGCCAAGAGGAAAGAACAGTGAGAAGTCTACATATTCCGAAATGCACAGGGTAGACGGGGACGACATAGACAGCCACTAGCAGCACTATAGAAGATAACGTCAAGCTAACGGACGCTGGAGAACAAGCTAACACTGTCAGCTTAGACCTTATACTCAGAGAACTAAGAGAATTCAGGAAAGACAGTTACATTCAGTTACAGGAAATCAGAGAAGCAAAAAATAAACAAGCGTAGAAGAAATGGAAGAGAAGATGGCAGAAGCCAAAACTGGAGTGCAAACTAACGAGGAAGCAGTAATGGAAATGCTCAAGCTACATATCAAAATGGATGCTAAGCTGACAGATTTGGAAGGATGGTCTAGAAGAGAAAATATCAAAATACATAGTGTTAAAGAGGGATCGGAAGACGAGTCTCCATCTACAGTGGCTTTTGTGGAACTTCTTACAGCATAAACTGGAGTTGCCCGACTCTGCTGAGCTAAGAGTGGAAAGAGCACATTGTGCTCTGATGCCAAAGCCATCGCCAAACGCAGTCCCTCTGTCCAATGTTGCCAAACCGTCCAGCTACAGTGAAGGAAGAAATATGGAAACTGGCCTGGCAGAAACACGGGTTGGAATATCTCGGGAACATGATTAATATGGATTGTGACTACGCACCTGACGTGTTGAAGCAGCTGAGGATATACGCAGAAGCGAAAATCTCACCTAAAAGAGAAGAAAATCAGATTCCAAACCCCATTCCTAGCAAAAATGAGTGTTTTACCCAGAGGGTTATATGGCTCAGTGGAGGAGGCAACCGGCAACATGATGAAGATGGGATTTCCTGTGAACGTCGTCAAACACCCAAAGACCCTCCTGGAGCAGGTCCGGCGTTTATGGTGGAGATCGACCGCTTATCGGACATTATAAGGAAAAACTTAAAGCATTCAGACGCCAAGAGCAGGAATATCTCCTGGATATTAAGAGGCTGTTATAGAGAAGTGACCTGTGATGAGTTTTGTCTATATTACTTAAAAAGAAAAAAAGACCCAATGATGAAACTCCTAGAAGAGTAAGTGAGGAGGGACGCAGGCTACACCAGTTAGAGACCTCAATGTTAATGAATTGAATCGCAATAGAGTAAATCAAAATGGTCTGACGTTTTTGTGTCTTTTTTCTCTTGTATCTCCCTTTCTTCTGAACTGTTAAAGGAACCATAAAATGGGGGAGACACTTCACCATTGTCAGTAGTTTCCAAATAAAGGTGCATCTTCTTTTTTAAGGTAGGGGTTGTTGAGCACACTCAAGTTTAATTTCCAGTTATTCACTTTTGGTTGCAGATTTAGATCCACTGACAGGTAGAGAAGGGCATGGTCAAATTATAGCACTATCCTCTTACAAGGAAAAGATGAGAAATAAGAAACTAGAAGAATTGCAAAATAAGCTAAAGGAATTAGAGAAGAAGCACAAAAGACGAACACCACAAGGGGTATTGGAGAAAATCAAGAAAACAAGAAATGAAATTAGGGAGCTGGCCACACACGAAATGAAGAAAAATCTAGTGTTCCTCAGACAAAGACACTACGAAGGGGGTTTCAAATCAATGAAGTTCCTGGCCAGGAGACTTAGAAAGAAAAGAGCAGAGAACACAATCCATAAAATCAAAGACCCAGCTACAAACCTATTAAAAAATAAAATAAATGAAATCCATAAAGTCTTTGAATCATTTTTTAAGGTGCTTTACTCTAAAAAGGCAAGAAGCACCATAGCTGAAATGGACTGTTTCTTGGACTCTCTGGAATTACCAGTATTAAATAAACTGAAAGTGAACAAATCATCACGACCAGACGGTCATACGGCGAAATGGTAAAAGGAGATAAAAGAAGAGCTAATTCCAGTAATGCGCCCCACATTGAATTGAGTTCTAAAGAAGGCACAAGCATGTGGATGTGGATCATATAGACCAATATTGGTCTTAAATCTAGACTACTGTTATGCATGGACTTCTTGGAGACAGAGAATGATTACCAAGACTTTATTAAACAGACTGTGATACTAAGAATGAGCTTACTGTTGGAGGATAACCGGTAGAACAGACTGAGGAACAGGAATCGTGGAGCTGGGTTGGGGAAGAGGCAAAGTCCATGTAGTGCATAGGTTAACACTAGAAGTCCCAGAGAGGGGTCAATTGACCTTTCTACCTTTACAACCCAGAGATGGGTCGATTGACCAGTAGGATTTTAGCTAAAATCCTGTCTTAAGCTGCGAACAGCTTCTTTTGTTTGTAGACGAGTCAATTACTGGCACACCCCAGGAGGGCGCATACTTAGGGGAGACACTGTAGACTCTTGAAACTGGACTGTCAACTTTTGCCCAAAGCTTGGCTTGAGACACTGCTTGGTCCCCTGAGTATGAGATTGGAGTAGACCTCAAACAGATTCAGAAAGGTTTTCCTGCATTCTAGTATATTTCAAATAATTAAAAATATATTTGATATGATATATGATATATACCTCCTCGACACATTTGTGTGCTTTTAGAAGAAAAAAAAAAAGATAATCATTGTGGGCCTTCAATAAAAAAGCAAACAATTTAGAATGATATGACAAAATGATGAATTCATATTTTTTTAAAAAATCACTTTAAAAGGTCCAGCTCTCCTCTTTTCATACAAATGAAAAAATACAAATTTTTCAGAATTTTTTACCAATTTTTCAAACTTTCTAACCCAATGTTCATATGTCCAAAAAGCCCAAGCAATGAACAATTTTGAATATTTAAAATGAACATTTTTTGATTGTGGTGGTACAGGCAGGGTCTGTGAGTAAAATGTCCAGAAGCATTAGTGTCTAAGTCAAGAGGGCATAAATGTCAACATGACAAAGATATAAAAGAACAACTGTGAATTTTTTCCAATGCTTTTTATTTTTGTCATAAAAAAAACAACAAAACAGTTAAAATAATGCAAGTAATGAAACAATTTCACAAATATTTACACAAGGCTACAGTGGCATGCCCTTGTGTGAATGGCTTTTCTGCTCTTTCAGCAGTCCGTCTGTGCTAAGTCCAAACATGCTTGGCACTTCCATGGTATCTCCATCCTGCATTTGCCACATGTGTATTTGTAGCAGTCAACACATCTTACAGTTGCGCAATTGTTCTTGCATCGATGGTTGACCTGACATTTTGCCCTTTTCCCAGGGCTAGGTGTGGGAGGTTGCTGCTGAAGCAGTTGCTCCTTATGTGCCTTCTTCTGACTCACATGAGAGTTGGCCAACTCTTTCGCGAGCTCAACCAGGAAGTCCACTCTTCTCTCCTGCACTCCGGTGCATTCCTTATGAAGAACATGAGCGTTCCGTGCCGCCATGTCGATCATGTTGTAGAACACGGCGACTGGCCATCTCCGTGTTCCTGCACGCACGCTGTACTCCCGCACCATCCGGTCCATCACATCCACACCACACTTTGTGGTGTTGTATTGTGTGACAGTGTTTGGCTTCCTTTTGGTGGTATTCTCAGTCTCAACCACATTGTGCATGCTGCTGAGAAGATAGACAGTCTTTTTCCGTTTCGGCGCATATACTGTGAGTGTTGCACCAGTGGTGGAAAACACTCGAGTGGTGAATTTAGTGTGGTCCTTCAGTCTAGTTGACTGAGGAATTTCCCGGCGAATCTTGTTGACTGTGCCAAGGATGGTGGTTTTCCGGCTAAGCAGTCGTTGCGCAAGGGACAGCGATGTAAAAAAATTGTCTGTTGTTACAGTTCTGCCCTTATCCATGAACGGCTCCATCAGCCTCATCACTACACTCTCAGAGAGTCTCTCTCCACTGGGACGACTGGGGTCCTTGCCAAGATATGGCAGGATATTGCAAATGTACTTTGATTTCAAGTCACAAGCCAGCCAAAACTTAATGCCAAATTTGTCCGGTTTTGTTGCAATGTACTGCAGAAAACTGCAGCGAGTCTGTTCATCAATAGTGATGTGTCGACCAGGGTTATAAGATCTGATGCAGTTATTGACAAAAGATTCCCACAGATTAGAAATTGCAGCAAACTTATTTGTCTCCACTCGCTCACTGCGTGTGAACATGTTATCAAAGCGTAGGTGTTGCATGATGTTTTGGAAGCGCTTTCGGGCCATAGTAGCAATGATTCGTGGGTTTCCCAGCTCTGCTGACCAATTGTCACGTAGTGATGGAACTTTCTTCACCCCCCGCAAGATAATAATTGCAATAAATGCCATTAGTTCTGGGAGGTTCATGAAACCAATCTGCCTGCTCCTTTTGCCGTGCATGCTGAATGGTCCATTCTTGAATGCTACGAAGCATTTCAAGTGTTATAAAACAGAAGAAGCTTTGAAGACGAGTCCGGATACTTCTTCTGGCCTTAGCAGTTGGCTCTCCATCTGTGCCGTATGGTTCTATTGGGGTGAAATTGAGACATGTCCCCAGCTGTTCTTCATGCCACACTGTGCCATCTTTAGCCATCTCTGTCCTCTCACTTCCCAACCGAGCCCTCTTTTCTGGCAGTGGAGCAGTCTCATCATCTGCAAGGTAAACAATTTCACAATTTCAGAGGACGAAAATAGGATGTTTTGGAAATAAGATTAAAAAAATCCTTTATTTGTACCAAAATGGAGAAATTCCAGTGTTGCAACTCACAGTACAGGACAAAGCAGAAAGAAAGAAATTTGTCATACCAAAAAGTTCAATAATAGTTTCAAATCTTACCTGAAGACTGCTCAGAGTCAGAGTCCGAATCCAGCTGAATTTGTATCTCTTCTCCATCTGAGTCACAAGGGTTTGTATCGCTGAGGATCAGGTCCAATGCCTGCTGAGTTGTAAGCCGCCTCTGCATTTTGCTTCCTTCTATTTGTTCGAGGTGAAGCTAGCTACTATTTATCCCCCTCAGCCCACCATCCCCCACTGCCACAGAATTTACCAGACGTTTCAAGGTAACAAGGAGGGGCTGGATGCAATGGGTGCATTCCTCAGGTAATGGCTGCATTTACAAATGAAGAGATGCTAATTTTTGCCAGCAGAGTCGTCAGTTTGGACTAAAGGTCTTTCGACCCTTCTCTGGGACTTTAGGGAGACATCAAAATTCCTGGGACTTCTAGTGTTAAGGTCCGACAGGGAGTGACTGTGGTGCTGGCGTATATGAGGACTGGGGACACAATGGAAGACAGGTGTGACAGGTTGGCTTGATTATGATGAGTGGATCAGGAACAGGTGTGGAGGATCAGGGAAGTGCAGATGGAATGGGGGGACTGACTGAAGGTGGAAGGACAGGCTGTAACAGTACCCCCCCCCCTCCAAGGGCCGAATTCCAGATGGCCCGGGAGGACGTCCAGAAGGCGGAGACGACAGGATCCGGATCTCTGGCGGACGACCACAAGGGGGAGACAACAGCACCCAGAGTGCAGGCAGGCGTCCAGGAGGACGGGAACACCTGGACTGGAGCTCTGGAGGACGGCCTGGAGGACGAGCAGACCAGGGCCGGGACTTGGGAGTCTGGACTGACTGGGACCAGACCGTGGGAAGATGAGCAGGCTGGGATTTGACCGCTGGAGGTCGACCAGGAAGACGAGCAGACTTGGGCCGGGTCACAGCAGGGAGACCCGGAGGACGGGCAGACCTGGGCCAGGTCATGGAAGGAGGACCCGAAGGACGAACAGACCAGGGCCGCGTCATGGAAGGGAGACCCGGAGGACAGGCAGACCAGGGCAGGGTCATGGAAGGAGGACCCGGAGGACAAGCAGACCAGGGCCGGATCTCTAGCAGGCGCGCTGAAAGGAGCTGGATCTCTGGCGGTTGAGCTGGGCGGCGAGCAAGCTGGATCTCCGGCGGCTGGATCTCCAGTGGCTGAGCAGGCTGGATCTCCGGCGGCCGTCCGGAGGGCTGTGCAGGCTGTAGCTGGACCGCAGGCGGACGGCCTGAGGGATGCACAGGCTGGAACTGGAGCTCAGGCGGACGGCCTGAGGGATGCACGGGCTGGAGCTGGAGCTCAGGCGGACGGCCTGAGGGCTGCGCTGACAGGAGCTGGAGCTCAGGCGGATAGCCAGAGGGCTGCGCTGACAGGAGCTGGAGCTCAGGCGGATAGCCAGAGGGCTGCGCTGACAGGAGCTGGAGCTCAGGCGGATAGCCAGAGGGATGCACGGGCTGGAGCTGGAGCTCAGGCGGACGGCCTGAGGGCTGCGCTGACAGGAGCTGGAGCTCAGGCGGACGGCCTGAGGGCTGCGCTGACAGGAGCTGGCGCTCAGGCGGACGGCCTGAGGGCTTCGCTGACAGGAGCTGGATCTCTGGCAGGCACGCAGACAGGAGAGGGAAACAGGAAGGACCCAGAGGCTGAAGAGGAGCATCCTGCTTGGAGACCCCCACGGAGACTGAAACCGCTGGTCGGAGAGGAGCGCCGAGACCTTCGACCTCCTCGGAGACAGGAACTGACAGGCTGGAAAGAACCAGGGGCTGGAGAGGAGCGTCTCGCTCTGAGACCCCCTCGGAGACTGGAGCCACTGGCTGGAGTGGAGCGTCGAGACCAACGACATCCTTGGAGACAGGAACCGACAGAGGTTGCGTGGACCTTGGAGCTGACCTTGGACATTTAAGCGCCGGGCAGGACCGTTGCGCTTGAGTCGGAGGCAGAACTGGAGCAGCCCGTGGAGCAGGCGTCGGAGGCCGAGCCGGGGCAGGCCGGGGCAGGCCGTGGCATCGGAGTCAGACGTAGGAGAACCCGTGAAGACCGGGGAGCAGGCACAGGAGACTGCAGGACTGACGCTGACCGTGGCTGTGGTGCCGGACGCTGTAGAGCTGGGCAGGACGGGAAAGCAGGCGTAGAAGGCTACAGGACTGGTGCTGACCGTGGCTGTGGTGTCAGACGCTGTAGAGCCGGGACTGACCGTTGCTGTAGCTTCGAACACTGTAGAACCGGGCAGGACGGGAAAGCAGGCGTAGACGGCTGCAGGACTGGTGCTGACCGTGGCTGTGGCGTCGGACGCTGTAGAGCTCAGGGGACGTGAGCCTGGGAGCTGGAGATGAAGCTGGAGACACTGGCATGGAAGCCGGAGGAGACGCCGGAGACACTGGCGTTCTTAACCCCATACTCTCCAAATAAGCCTCCTTATACACCTCCCAAGCCTCCTCTACCAGTTGGGCCAAATCCGGGAAAGTGAGGAGGAGGGTTGGTCTTCCACCCGTATCCTCACCAGGGGTCCAGGGGGCTCGGCGAGTGTGTCCACATAAGTCTGTACTGATGTGAGAACTGCTCTGAAATCTTGTGGGAAAAGGAGGATCGCCAGGTCCGGCATCAATTCTGCGAAGATACGTTCTCTCCAGCACATTTTGTTTTGGTCGGATCGGTCGGTCATACGGCAAAATGGTAAAAGGAGATAAAAGAAGAGCTAATTCCAGTAATGCGCCCCACATTGAATTGAGTTCTAAAGAAGGCACAAGCATGTGGATGTGGATCATATAGACCAATATTGGTCTTAAATCTAGACTACTGTTATGCATGGACTTCTTGGAGACAGAGAATGATTACCAAGACTTTATTAAACAGACTGTGATACTAAGAATGAGCTTGCTGTTGGAGGATAACCGGTAGAACAGACTGAAGAACAGGAATTGTGGAGCTGGGTTGGGGAAGAGGCAAAGTCCATGTAGTGCATAGGTTAAGGTCCGACAGGGAGTGACTGTGGGGCTGGATTATATGAGGACTGGGGACACAATGGAAGACAGGTGTGACAGGTTGGCTTGATTATGATGAGTGGATCAGGAACAGGTGTGGAGGATCAGGGAAGTGCAAATGGAATGGAGTGACTGACTGAAAGTGGAAGGACAAGCTGTAACAACTACAGGCTCTTTACTTCCATCACTGTAAGACGATTCATTTCATTTTCATTTTTATTTATTAAACAGGAAAAGATTAAAACAATCGGGCCTGACTCAGTTTAAAAACTGTTTTTCAGCAGGTTCCTGCTCTGCAGAACATACAAACCAAACACACATCACAAATTCCAAGACAAGACAGTACAATCATACAAACACAAACCAAGAGAAGCAGCTTTAGGGGAGGCTATGGAGCCACCTCAGTGGTCGCAGCGGTAACTGTCCATTAGATGGCGAGCAAATATTCTTTTAAATAGTCTTTGTGATGTTATCGTCCTGATGTGCAGTGGGATCTCGTTCCAGGCTTTAGTGAGCACATAAAAGAAAGCTCTCTGACCATAGCAGTTCCTAAAGGCCGGTAAAGGCAAAAGTCCATTTGTAACCGATCTAGTCGAGCGTTCGGACCTTGAGCTGAGTTTTGGTACCAACGCAGTAAGTGCTGTTGAGATGTGTCCATTCAAGATTTGATAATACAATTTAATCCCATGGCTAATTGTATAGTTCTGAAATGTCAAAGCATTAGACAACGATAGTGCAGAGCAATGGTGAGTCCAGCCTGGAAGCCTGTTATGGATCTTGTGAGCTCTGTTATAGAGTCGTTCTACTGGTTCAAGGATTTCATTTGTTGTAAGTGACCAAACAGGCAGACAATACGACAGAGTAGACAGAGTAGATTAGAGAAGTTCGTATCCAGTTTGATAAACAATGACCAGACAGGCTTTATCCAAGGGTGCCAATCGCAAGATAATACCTGACGGACTTTTCGTATCATTAACCATGTTCAAAAGAATCAAATACCAGCATTGATAATTAGTATTGACCCAGACTCAGTGGAGTCTTACATGGATTCGGCCTACATGAAGCAATAATTAAAACAATACAGACACTATATGATCAACCTATCACTAGAATTAAAGTTAATGACTGCTTATCTAACCATTTTTAACCTCATATAGAGGATCGCGACAGGGATGTGCATGCTCGCCACTTCTATTTGCATTATGTTTAGAACCTTTTTCCCAGTATGTGAGACAACATGAAAAATAAAAGGCATTATTATCCAGGGGAAGGAACACATGTTGGCCTGCTATGCAGACGACATTTTGATCTTTCTGAGTCAACCAACAAATTCTCTGGTTAATCTTCGTTTGATACAAAATTAATGTTGATAAAACACAAATCCTCAAATATAATTACAGCCCTCCAGAATCAATTAAAAGCAAGTACCACTTAACAACAGAATGCCTCAACTGCTTGGGAGTTATAACACCAAAAGATCTATCAAAATTGCTAAAAAGCAATTACACACCAGTACAAATGGGAGTAAAAGAGGATGAAGTAAGGTGGAACCTGATTCCATATCCAAATCAGTTCTTGAGTCTGATTTGGAATGTTCTACCTAAATTACTATATTTATTCCAATCCCTCCCAATAGAAGCAAGTCAGAAAGAATTTAATGAATGGGACAAAATGTTGTCAAGATATACATGGCAAGTTAAGAGGCTTAGAATCCAATTCAAAACTTTACAATTGGCGAAAGGAAAAGGAGGATGGGGCCTCCCTTTTTTAAGAGATAACTACTGGGCTGCACAATTAAGGTCAGTGATATGCTGGTGTAATCCCTCATATGAAGCTCAGTGGAAAAGCATTGAAGAGGTTCTAACTTTCATTCCCATACAAGCAATAAGAGCAGACAGTAATCAACAAGACCTTATAAAATCTATTGAAAACCCATGGATCAAGTTGACTTTTAAAATCTGGGAAACGGTAATAACAGAATACAAATTAGAAGCAGACATAGCTTTTCTCAAATGGTGTGCATAGAACACACACTTTGCCCTGAATAAATTAGACGGTAGATTCAAAGATTGGATACATAAGGGAATAACAGCTGTTTGCAAGATAATGAAATAAGGCCCGTTACTTAGCTTTGAGAGGATTAGAGAAAAGTATTTATTGGAAGCACAGGATTTCTACCGCTACCTAAAGATGAGACACTTTGTCAATAACAAGATAATAAATGGCGCAGAATCAAAGAAACAGCTGTTAGACATGTTTAGGAGGGTATATAGCACATAAGAGGCGTCATCTCTGGCTTGTATAAAGGACTCATAAATATACTCAACCCTAGATATTAAAACTAAATGGGAAAAGGAGGGTGGACTAGATATTACAGAAGAGGAATGGTCAACAATATGGGCATACAAATGGAAATGTAGCAGTTCACCAGGGGCGTCGCCTGGCCTGGGTGTCCCGGCTCTAGCCCCGAACATTTCACATTAAGCTCAGAATGTTTTTTCATCCCAGAAAGAATACGTTTTCTTTCCCTCAGCCACCTTATGGCATTAAAGAAGATGGTAGTTTTGTAACTTCCAGGCTTATGTGATTGCAACACAGGTACAATATGACCAATCCCAGAGGAATTTTATGGAAGGAGGGAGTCCTCCGTGTTGGCAAACAGCCCAGCGTTTTATCCCTGATCTGAACTCTGGTGTTATTTCGAGTGGTCAAAAATGGACATCAGACGGTTAAAGAGAGAAACTCTTCAGTTGTGGTCGCTGCCAATGGGCAGCAAGACTCTGGCCAACACACGAAACAGGTAAACCACAAATAATTTAAACCCTGTATGTCTAAAAAAAAGAAATTACCATTAGGCAGATCATTCGTGACAGTACTTGGTACTTTGAAGGTTAAGCTAGCTGTACTAAACCGTTAGCCCTGCCCTTTTCTGTTCTACACATTTACATTAAATCCTGTGGTGAAGTCTGCGTGGTTCACTGGTTTACCCCGCTGCTGTGTGTGTGTGAGTGTGTGTGCGCACAGGCGTGCATTTGTGTTGTAGTAGATGGAAACAGCTTTCCCATTAGTGTTGGATGTTTGGTTTATAGATGCTGCTTAAGTTTAAATATAGATAAATAAATAAGAGTTTTATTATAAATTTATTTACTGATGTTTTTGTTTACCTCCAGGTCACTGGCTGGTCATAGTTAAAGAGTTTTAAAGAGTGTTTTACATTTTATGTTGCTCACATTGCTTACATTTATATTTGAAATACAAAACCAGTCTTTGATGGTCTCACCTTTGTGTGTGTGTGTTTACTTTATGTATTAATGAGGTTGGTGGTTCTTGTGTGTGTGTGTTGCTCCAGGACAGGCGTGTTCAAGACTGGGAGGAAAAATCTGAGTATACCACTAGTTTAAACTCGGCTATACTACTGAAAAAGTAGTAATAGTAAAGATGGAAAACAGCAAGTGAAAGAAGGAAAGAAGGAAATGATGGAAGGAAAACAAGCGATGAAGCCTGTAGGGAAATAAGGAAGAGACAGATGAGACGATAGAGAGGTAGTAAATACTACAGCATCATCTTTATTCTAGAAATTACAAGTGACTGAAAACAGTTCACGTTCATCCTTTTGTTGCAGAAGATGTGCACTAAAGAGCAGGTTGTGGAGATAAACAGCAGATGTCTGGAACAGTAAAAGTTTAATATGATTTTAGAGATCTTGTTTACATGGTCACATTTAAGATAGAAAAATAAATACATATCGAAGCACATATTACAGTATTTGGCTTTAAACAAGGTGATGCAATGCTCAAGAAAGCTTAAATGAAGAATTTCAATCTGGTTTCCGTCCACTCCACAGCACTGAAACAGCATTACTAAAAGTCACCAATGATCTCCTTCTAGCAGCTTACTCTGGTTTATTATCCATTCTTATCCTTCTCGATCTGAGTGCGGCCTTCGATACTATTTCCCACTCCATCCTTCTGACTAGACTCTCCTCTATTGGCATTACCCACACCCCTCTTAACTGGTTCAAATCATACCTTTCTGGCCGCACTCAGTTCGTACAGCTGAAATCATCCCATTCCCAGTCACTCCCAGTCACCACAGGTGTGCCCCAGGGCTCAGTCCTGGGGCCCCTGTTGTTCATCATCTACCTCCTCCCCCTCGGTTATATTTTTAGAAAACATCACATACATTTCCATTGTTATGCGGATGACACCCAGCTCTATCTCTCCACAAAGCCAAACTCCACTCTCCCACCTACCTCACTCACAGATTGTCTTCATGACATTAAGTCCTGGTTCACTACAAACTTTCTCAAATTAAACAGTAGTAAAACCGAAATGTTACTAGTTGGCACCAAATCCACCCTCTCTAAATCTGATAGTTTCTGCATTCCCATTGATGACTCTTCCATCTCTCCCTCCCCTCAGGTAAAGAGTCTGGGTGTCATCCTCGACAGCACTCTTTCTTTCACATCACACATTAATAACATAACACGGTCCGCATACTTCCATCTCCGCAATATCAACCGCCTACGCCCCTCTCTCACCCATCACACCACCGCCATACTTGTACACAGCCTGGTCACATCACGCTTGGATTACTGCAACTCCCTTCTGTTTGGTCTTCCCCAGAAATCAATTCATAAACTTCAGCTGGTACAGAATGCAGCAGCCAGAATCATCACTAGAACCCCATCCATCCATCATATCACCCCCATCTTACAGCAGCTCCACTGGCTCCCCATCACCCATCGCATTCACTATAAAATTTTGCTGTTAACCTTTAAGGCCATACACAACCTCGCCCCTCCATATTTTTCTGATCTCCTCCGTGTTGCCAAACCGGTCCGTTCCCTCAGATCCTCCTCTGCAATTCATCTCATCTTCACCCCCGCTCGCCTTGTCACCATGGGGAGTAGAGCTTTCAGCTGCTCTGCTCCTCATCTGTGGAACTCACTCCCCCCTGACCTCCGCAACTCTGATTCTATTCATCTGTTCAAATCCAAATTGAAAACACATCTGTTTAAACTGGCTTACTCATTATAATATGTACATTGTTGCAATCACTGTTTTATGTTTTTCTTGTATTTTATTTGGATTTATTCATTGTTGTGTTTTTATTGTACGGTGACCTTGAGTGTGAGAAAGGCGCCTTTATAAATAAAATGTATTATTATTATTATTATTATTAAATAAAAAGCTGTTTTACTGTGTTGGTTTACTGAGATTTCTTTACAAGGGTGTGGGCTCAGCCCCCAGTGTTCCCAGGTCCAGGAAACGCCCCTGGCAGTTCATATAGTTGGAAGGAATTTAGCTGGAAAAGTTTGAAAAGTTTGATAAGATATTTTATCACAAGGGGGGGTTGCTGTGGGTGGCGGTGTGGACCGTGCTTGGGGCTCGCCTGCCTGGGTCGTCCCCCACGGGGCATGGTGGGTGGGTTATGTGTGATGTGACTGTGTGATGGTGAGTGCCTGTGGGTACAGTGCAGGGGAGGGTGTGAGTGTGGGGTTATAAGGGGTGGAGACTGGAGTAGGTGGAGGGTGGGGGAGGGGGGCGATGGCACCCTGGTTCCCAGGGTGTGCTGCTGGAACATCGGGGTGTGTGCTGGCCCATGCAGGGTGGTTGTCTGGGGGGTCCTGGTTCTCCTGGGCATGGTGCAGGCCCTCTACCTTTGGGGGGTGGGAGGGCCGCCTCTGGGCTTCTGAGGCCCTGGACCCAATCTTGGCCTTTGGGGCCTGTGCACCAAGACTGCGGGGGGCTCTGGCTGGGGGCTGCTGCTGATTATACACTAAGGTTTATATACTAAGAGATCAGTTTTCTTTTTTTTCCTGTGAGTGTGTATCTGGTTGTTGTTATGCTACTTTCATGATATGTCTTTTTAATTTGGTTATTATTTAAGACTCTTAATGACTAGCAGCTCTGGTTTTCTGTAAAAGTTGTAGGAAATTTTCTGGTGTGTTCATGTACAGGTGTAACAGTTTGTTGTCTGGTGATGGTGTGGATTGAAGGGTCGTTTCCTTCTGTCTGTGATCTTTTTGTCTCCTTTCTTCTTTCCCTTTTGCTCTTTTTGCTATTTTCCATCTTTTTCTGTCCCCTCCAGTCAGGTCCAGCACAATTACATAGATTCCGTGATTCAAAGTAAATAAATAAATAAATGAGTCAGATTATCAAGAGAAGCCTTACCCATAGGCCTCCCCTTGGCAGAGCAAATTTGTTCAGCACGATACAGCAACCAGATTATCATTTAGCTGCTATGATGCTGGACAGGACAAGTTAAAAAAAAAAGAAAAAAACGATATTTTATCACACTCTACCAAATGTCTCATTA
The DNA here is from genome assembly GCF_017639745.1 of Melanotaenia boesemani. Taxonomy (NCBI): domain Eukaryota; kingdom Metazoa; phylum Chordata; class Actinopteri; order Atheriniformes; family Melanotaeniidae; genus Melanotaenia; species Melanotaenia boesemani. The sequence goes on along the minus strand of NC_055682.1, from coordinate 481,421 downwards.
TAGAGGAAACTCCCTAACTTGCTGGAGAAATTAAGGAAATACAAATGCAAATCATTACCATGTTTTTGGGAATGTCCTGTTATTGAAAGGTACTGGAAAGGAATACATGATGTCATACAAGAAATATTTAGAAGTCATTCGCCTCTGGAAAGCAAATTTCTCCTCTTTGGACTCATGCTCAGTGACTGGTCAAAGAATGACAAGCATTTGTTCAGCATCCTGCTGGTGGTGAGCATGAAGGCCATCACATGGCTTTCACAGGGGAGCCCGTCTTTGGACATGTGGATGGACATAATGGACATCTACAGGATGGGGAGAACAACAGCAGACGTAAATTACAAGCGGGACCTGTTTGATTTACGTTGGAAAAAATGGACGAACTTCACAATAAGTCGCAGGCCAGCTTTGGACTCTACCAGCCTTAGATAGCACAACAATTACATTTCACTCCCCAAGTATAAATTATCCTCTGTTTAGTTAATCCTTCTCTCTCTTCTTCTTTACCCTTTTGTTCTGTTTTGGTACATTTATGTTTATCTTTATTCTAGAACAATGGTGAACTGGACATATGTTAGATCAAGAGGGTCTAGCCATCCCTTAGTTATGCTGCCATAGGCTTAGATTGCTGAGGGACGTCCCATGATGCACTGGGCTCTTCCTCTTCATCTCTCTGCTCCTCATCTTCTATGTAGAAGCGTGACAGTATCGGCATCATTAATGTGTTTCTCCTCTCAGCAGGTCTTCCTGGATAAAAGCTGTAGGGTCTGCTGGTCTCTCTTTCCTGGCCTCTCCACCCCAACCAGTCCAGGCAGATGGCCGTCCTCCCTGAGCCGGGTTCTTGTTCTGGTTCTGCTGGAGGTTTTTCCTTCCAGATAAAAGGCTGTTATTGATTATGAAGCAGTCCGAGCTAATTTGTCTGTGGAGCCCTGAAATTACGTTGTTGTGAAGTGTTGCTTTATATATAACGCTGAACTTATCTGAATTGATGATGAAGATGAATATGAGGAAAGGTAAAGATAAGACTAAAGAGGAGAATGAGGGTAAAGACGAAGATCAAGAGGACAATACCTTTCTTTTGGAGCGCTTTGATTTCTTGGACAAGTTCTTCATCTTTCTGTGGAGGTGACACAAAACCTGTGGTAAAAACCAAAACAAGGAAAATTATATGATATGTGACAGTCTGATCAATAAAGCTGATCAGATACTGATTAACAGGCATCAGGTCTATAAACAAAAACAGTTTGCGTTGCTCCTAAACTGAAACTGGATCAGCAGAAACCGCTTGGGTTAGAGTTAAGGTTAGAACGCCAACGATGTGTAGTCTCTCAACTGTGGCTCTGCATCGCCTGCACACACCTGCATCACACCTGCATCACAACTGCATTACACCTGCATCACACCTGCATCACACCTGCATCACAACTGCATCACACCAGCATTACACCTGCATCACACCTGCATCACACCTGCATTACACCTGCATTACACCTGTATCACATCTGCATCACATCTGCATCACACCTGCATTACACCTGCATCACACCAGCATTACACCTGCATCACACCTGCATTACACCTGCATCACACCTGCATCACATCTGCATCACACCTGCATCACACCTGCATTACACCTGCATTACACCTGCATCACACCTGCATTACACCTGCATTACACCTTCATCACAACTGCATTACACCTGCATCACACCTTCATCACAACTGCATTACACCTGCACCACACCTGCATCACAACTGCATTACACCTGCACAACACCTGCATCACACCTGCATTACACCTGCATCACACCTGCATCACACATGCATTCCACCTGCATCAGTGTCTGCATCACAACTGCATTACCCCTGCATCACAACTGCATTACACCTCCATTACATCTGCATCACAACTGCATCACACCTGCATCAATGTCTGCATCACAGCTGCGTCACACCTGCATCAATGTCTGCATCACACCTGCATCACACCTGCATTACACCTGCATCACAACTGCATCACAACTGCATCACACATGCATCAAACCTGCATAACACCTGCATTACACCTGCATTACACCTGTATCACATCTGCATCACATCTGCATCACACCTGCATTACACCTGCATCACACCTGCATTACACCTGCATCACACCTGCATCACACATGCATTCCACCTGCATCAGTGTCTGCATCACAACTGCATTACCCCTGCATCACAACTGCATTACACCTCCATTACATCTGCATCACAACTGCATCACACCTGCATCAATGTCTGCATCACAGCTGCGTCACACCTGCATCAATGTCTGCATCACACCTGCATCACACCTGCATTACACCTGCATCACAACTGCATCACACCAGCATTACACTTGCATCACACCTGCATCACACCTGCATTACACCTGCATTACACCTGTATCACATCTGCATCACATCTGCATCACACCTGCATTACACCTGCATCACACCAGCATTACACCTGCATCACACCTGCATTACACCTGCATCACACCTGCATCACATCTGCATCACACCTGCATCACACCTGCATTACACCTGCATTACACCTGCATCACACCTGCATTACACCTGCATTACACCTTCATCACAACTGCATTACACCTGCATCACACCTTCATCACAACTGCATTACACCTGCACCACACCTGCATCACAACTGCATTACACCTGCACAACACCTGCATCACACCTGCATTACACCTGCATCACACCTGCATCACACATGCATTCCACCTGCATCAGTGTCTGCATCACAACTGCATTACCCCTGCATCACAACTGCATTACACCTCCATTACATCTGCATCACAACTGCATCACACCTGCATCAATGTCTGCATCACAGCTGCGTCACACCTGCATCAATGTCTGCATCACACCTGCATCACACCTGCATTACACCTGCATCACAACTGCATCACAACTGCATCACACATGCATCAAACCTGCATAACAACTACATCACACCATCATCACACCTGTCTTACACCTGCATTACACCTGCATTACACCTTCATCACAACTGCATTACACCTGCATCACACCTTCATCACAACTGCATCACACCTGCACCACACCTGCATCACACCTGCATTACACCTGCATCACACCTGCATTACACCTGCATCACACCTGCATTCCACCTGCATCAATGTCTGCATCACAACTGCATTACACCTGCATTATACCTGCATCACAACTGCATCGCACCTGCATTACACCTGCATTACACCTGCATCACAACTGCATCACACCTGCATTACACCTGCATCACAACTGCAACACACCATCATCACACCTGTCTTACACCTGCATTACACCTGCATCAATGTCTGCATCACAACTGCATTACCCCTGCATCACAACTGCATTACACCTGCATCACACCTGCATCACAACTGCATCACACCTGCATAAATGTCTGCATCACAGCTGCATCACACCTGCATCACACCTACATTACACCTGCATCACAACTGCATCACACCTGCATCACACCTGCATTACACCTGCATCACAACTGCATCACACCTGCATCACACCTGCATAACAACTGCATCACACCATCATCACACCTGTCTTACACCTCTCTTACACCTGTCTTACACCTGCATTACACCTCCATTACATCTGCATCACAACTGCATCACAACTGCATCAATGTCTGCATCACAGCTGCATGACACCTGCATCAATGTCTGCATCACACCTGCATCACACCTGCATTACACCTGCATCACAACTACATCACAACTGCATCACACCTGCATCACACCTGCATAACAACTGCATCACACCATCATAACACCTGTCTTACACCTGCATTACACCTGCATAACAACTGCATCACAACTGCATTACACCTGCATTATACCTGCATCGCACCTGCATTACACCTGCATTACACCTGCATCACAACTGCATCACACCTGCATTACACCTGCATCACAACTGCAACACACCATCATCACACCTGTCTTACACCTGCATTACACCTGCATCAATTTCTGCATCACAACTGCATTACCCCTGCATCACAACTGCATTACACCTGCATAACAACTGCATCACACCATCATAACACCTGTCTTACACCTGCATCACACCTGCATTACACCTGCATCACAACTGCATTACACCTGCATTACACCTGCATCACAACTGCATTACACCTGCATTACACCTGCATCACAACTGCATCACACCTGCATAACAACTGCATCACACCATCATCACACCTGATTTACACCTGCATCACACCTGCATTACACCTGCATCACAACTGCATCACAACTGCATTACACCTGCATTACACGTGCATCACAACTGCATCACACCTGCATCACACCTGCATAACAACTGCATCACACCATCATCACACCTGTCTTACACCTGCATTACACCTGCATTACACCTACATCACAACTGCATTACACCTGCATTACACCTGCATCACAACTGCATCACACCTTCATTACACCTGCATCACAACTGCATTACACCTGCATTACACCTGCATTACACCTGCATAACAACTGCATCACAACTGCATCACACCATCATCACACCTGTCTTACGCCTGCATTACACCTGCATAACAACTGCATCACAACTGCATTACACCTGCATTACACCTGCATAACACCTGCATCACAACTGCATCACACCTGCATCACAACTGCATCACAACTGCATCACACCTGCATTACACCTGCATCACAACTGCATTACACCTGCATTACACCTGCATTACACCTGCATAACAACTGCATCACAACTGCATTACACCTGCATTACACCTGCATTACATCTGCATCACAACTGCATCACAACTGCATTATACCTGCATCACAACTGCATCACACCTGCTTTACACCTGCATTACACCTGCATCACAACTGCATTACACCTGCATCACAACTGCATCACACCTGCATCACAACTGCATTACACCTGCATCACAACTGCATTACACCTGCATTACACCTGCATCACAACTGCATCACAACTGCATTATGCCTGCATCACAACTGCATCACACCTGCATTACACCTGCATTACACCTGCATCACAACTGCATTACACCTGCATCTCAACTGCATCACACCATCATAACACCTGTCTTACACCTGCATTACACCTGCATTACACCTGCATTACACCTGCATCACAACTGCATCACACCTGCATTACACCTGCATCACAACTGCAACACACCATCATCACACCTGTCTTACACCTGCATTACACCTGCATCAATGTCTGCTTCACAACTGCATTACCCCTGCATCACAACTGCATTACACCTGCATTACACCTGCATCACAACTGCATCACACCTGCATAAATGTCTGCATCACAGCTGCATCACACCTGCATCACAACTGCATCACACCTGCATCACACCTGCATAACAACTGCATCACACCATCATCACACCTGTCTTACACCTGTCTTACACCTGCATTACACCTGCGTAACAACTGCATCACAACTGCATTACACCTGCATTACACCTGCATCACAACTGCATCACAACTGCATCACACCTGCATTACACCTGCATCACAACTGCATCACACCTGCATCACACCTGCATAACAACTGCATCACACCTGTCTTACACCTGCATTACACCTGCATTACACCTGCATAACAACTGCATCACACCATCATCACACCTGTCTTACACCTGCATCACACCTGCATTACACCTGAATCACAACTGCATTACACCTGCATTATACCTGCATAACAACTGCATCACAACTGCATTACACCTGCATTATGCCTGCATCACAACTGCATCACAACTGCATTACACCTGCATTACACCTGCATCACAACTGCATCACACCTGCATTACACCTGCATAACAACTGCATCACAACTGCATTACACCTGCATCACATCTGCATCACAACTGCGTTACACCTGCATTACACCTGCATCACAACTGCATCACACCTGCATTACGCCTGCATCACAACTGCATTACACCTGCATCACAACTGCATCACACCTGCGTAACAACTGCATCACACCATCATCACACCTGTCTTACACCTGTCTTAAACCTGTCTTACACCTGCATTACACCTGCATAACAACTGCATCACAACTGCATTACACCTGCATCACAACTGCATCACAACTGCATCACACCTACATTACACCTGCATCACAACTGCATTACACCTGCATTACACCTGCATCACAACTGCATTACACCTGCATTACACCTGCATCACAACTGCATCACACCTGCATCACACCTGCATAACAACTGCATCACACCATCATCACACCTGTGTTACACCTGCATCACACCTGCATTACACCTGCATAACAACTGCATCACAACTGCATTACACCTGCATCACTGCTGCATCACTACTGCATCACACCTGCATCACACCTGCATTACACCTGCATTACACCTGCATTATACCTGCATCACAACTGCATCACACCTGCATAACAACTGCATCACACCATCATCACACCTGATTTACACCTGCATCACACCTGCATTACAACTGCATTACACCTGCATTACACGTGCATCACAACTGCATCACACCTGCATCACACCTGCATAACAACTGCATCACACCATCATCACACCTGTCTTACACCTGCATTACACCTGCATTACACCTACATCACAACTGCATTACACCTGCATTACACCTGCATCACAACTGCATCACACCTTCATTACACCTGCATCACAACTGCATTACACCTGCATTACACCTGCATTACACCTGCATAACAACTGCATCACAACTGCATCACACCATCATCACACCTGTCTTACGCCTGCATTACACCTGCATAACAACTGCATCACAACTGCATTACACCTGCATTACACCTGCATAACACCTGCATCACAACTGCATCACAACTGCATCACACCTGCATCACAACTGCATCACAACGGCAGCACACCTGCATTACACCTGCATCACAACTGCATTACACCTGCATTACACCTGCATTACACCTGCATAACAACTGCATCACAACTGCATTACACCTGCATTACACCTGCATTACATCTGCATCACAACTGCATCACAACTGCATCACAACTGCATTATACCTGCATCACAACTGCATCACACCTGCTTTACACCTGCATTACACCTGCATCACAACTGCATTACACCTGCATCACAACTGCATCACACCTGCATCACAACTGCATTACACCTGCATCACAACTGCATTACACCTGCATTACACCTGCATCACAACTGCATCACAACTGCATTACACCTGCATCACAACTGCATCACACCTGCATTACACCTGCATTACACCTGCATCACAACTGCATTACACCTGCATCTCAACTGCATCACACCTGCATCACACCTGCATAACTGCATCACACCATCATAACACCTGTCTTACACCTGCATTACACCTGCATTACACCTGCATTACACCTGCATTACACCTGCATCACAACTTCATCACACCTGCATTACACCTGCATCACAACTGCAACACACCATCATCACACCTGTCTTACACCTGCATTACACCTGCATCAATGTCTGCATCACAACTGCATTACCCCTGCATCACAACTGCATCACACCTGCATAAATGTCTGCATCACAGCTGCATCACACCTGCATCACAACTGCATCACACCTGCATCACACCTGCATAACAACTGCATCACACCATCATCACACCTGTCTTACACCTGTCTTACACCTGCATTACACCTGCATAACAACTGCATCACAACTGCATTACACCTGCATTACACCTGCATCACAACTGCATCACAACTGCATCACAACTGCATCACACCTGCATCACACCTGCATAACAACTGCATCACACCTGTCTTACACCTGCATTACACCTGCATAACAACTGCATCACAACTGCATCACACCATCATCACACCTGTCTTACACCTGCATCACACCTGCATTACACCTGCATCACAACTGCATTACACCTGCATTATACCTGCATAACAACTGCATCACAACTGCATTACACCTGCATTATGCCTGCATCACAACTGCATCACAACTGGATTACACCTGCATTACACCTGCATCACAACTGCATCACACCTGCATTACACCTGCATAACAACTGCATCACAACTGCATTGCACCTGCATCACATCTGCATCACAACTGCGTTACACCTGCATTACACCTGCATCACAACTGCATCACACCTGCATTACGCCTGCATCACAACTGCATTACACCTGCATCACAACTGCATCACACCTGCATTACACCTGCATAACAACTGCATCACACCTGCATAACAACTGCATCACATCATAATCACACCTGTCTTACACGTGCATTACACCTGCATAAAAACTGCATCACAACTGCATCACACCTGCACCACACCTGCATAACAACTGCATCACACCATCATCACACCTGTCTTACACCTGCATTACACCTGCATTACACCTGCATAACAACTGCATCACAACTGCATTACACCTGCATTATACCTGCATCACAACTGCATCACACCTGCATTACACCTACATCACAACTGCATTACACCTGCATTACACCTGCATTACAACTGCATTACACCTGCATAACAACTGCATCACAACTGCATTACACCTGCATTATACCTGCATCACAACTGCATCACACCTGCATTACACCTACATCACAACTGCATTACACCTGCATTACACCTGCATTACAACTGCATTACACCTGCATAACAACTGCATCACAACTGCAACACACCATCATCACACCTGTCGTACACCTGCATTACACCTGCATCAATGTCTGCATCACAACTGCATTACCCTTGCGTCACAACTGCATTACACCTGCATTACACCTGCATCACAACTGCATCACACCTGCATAAATGTCTGCATCACAGCTGCATCACACCTGCATCACACCTGTATCACACCTGCATTACACCTGCATCACAACTGCATCACACCTGCATCACACCTGCGTAACAACTGCATCACACCATCATCACACCTGTCTTACACCTGTCTTAAACCTGTCTTACACCTGCATTACACCTGCATGACAACTGCATCACAACTGCATTACACCTGCATCACAACTGCATCACACCTACATTACACCTGCATCACAACTGCATTACACCTGCATCACAACTGCATTACACCTGCATTACACCTGCATCACAACTGCATCACACCTGCATCACACCTGCATAACAACTGCATCACACCATCATCACACCTGTGTTACACCTGCATCACACCTGCATTACACCTGCATAACAACTGCATCACAACTGCATTACACCTGCATTACACCTGCATCACTGCTGCATCACTACTGCATCACACCTGCATCACACCTGCATTACACCTGCATTACACCTGCATTATACCTGCATAACAACTGCATCACACCTGCATTACACCTGCATCACAACTGCATAACAACTGCATTACACCTGCATTACACCTGCATCACAACTGCATTACACCTGCATCACACCTGCATTACACCTGCATTACACCTTCATCACAACTGCATTACACCTGCATCACACCTTCATCACAACTGCATTACAGCTGCACCACACCTGCATCACAACTGCATTACACCTGCACAACACCTGCATCACACCTGCATTACACCTGCATCACACCTGCATTACACCTGCATCACACATGCATTCCACCTGCATCAGTGTCTGCATCACAACTGCATTACCCCTGCATCACAACTGCATTACACCTCCATTACATCTGCATCACAACTGCATCACACCTGCATCAATGTCTGCATCACAGCTGCGTCACACCTGCATCAATGTCTGCATCACACCTGCATCACACCTGCATTACACCTGCATCACAACTGCATCACAACTGCATCACACATGCATCAAACCTGCATAACAACTACATCACACCATCATCACACCTGTCTTACAACCGCATTACACCTGCATTACACCTTCATCACAACTGCATTACACCTGCACCACACCTGCATCACACCTGCATTACACCTGCATCACACCTTCATCACAACTGCATCACACCTGCACCACACCTGCATCACACCTGCATTACACCTGCATCACACCTGCATTACACCTGCATCACACCTGCATTCCACCTGCATCAATGTCTGCATCACAACTGCATTACACCTCCATTACATCTGCATCACAACTGCATCACAACTGCATTACACCTGCATTATACCTGCATCACAACTGCATCGCACCTGCATTACACCTGCATTACACCTGCATCACAACTGCATCACACCTGCATTACACCTGCATCACAACTGCAACACACCATCATCACACCTGTCTTACACCTGCATTACACCTGCATCACTGTCTGCATCACAACTGCATTACCCCTGCATAACAACTGCATTACACCTGCATCACACCTGCATCACAACTGCATCACACCTGCATAAATGTCTGCATCACAGCTGCATCACACCTGCATCACACCTACATTACACCTGCATCACAACTGCATCACACCTGCATCACACCTGCATTACACCTGCATCACAACTGCATCACACCTGCATCACACCTGCATAACAACTGCATCACACCATCATCACACCTGTCTTACACCTCTCTTACACCTGTCTTACACCTGCATTACACCTCCATTACATCTGCATCACAACTGCATCACACCTGCATCAATGTCGGCATCACAGCTGCATGACACCTGCATCAATGTCTGCATCACACCTGCATTACACCTGCATCACAACTACATCACAACTGCATCACACCTGCATCACACCTGCATAACAACTGCATCACACCATCATAACACCTGTCTTACACCTGCATTACACCTGCATTACACCTGCATAACAACTGCATCACAACTGCATTACACCTGCACTATACCTGCATCGCACCTGCATTACACCTGCATTACACCTGCATCACAACTGCATCACACCTGCATTACACCTGCATCACAACTGCATCACACCATCATAACACCTGTCTTACACCTGCATTACACCTGCATTACACCTGCATAACAACTGCATCACAACTGCATTACACCTGCATTATACCTGCATCGCACCTGCATTACACCTGCATTATACCTGCATCGCACCTGCATTACACCTGCATTACACCTGCATCAATGTCTGCATCACAACTGCATTACCCCTGCATCACAACTGCATTACACCTGCATAACAACTGCATCACACCATCATAACACCTGTCTTACACCTGCATCACACCTGCATTACCCCTGCATCACAACTGCATTACACCTGCATAACAACTGCATCACACCATCATAACACCTGTCTTACACCTGCATCACACCTGCATTACACCTGCATTACACCTGCATCACAACTGCATCGCACCTGAATAACAACTGCATCACTCCATCATCACACCTGATTTACAACTGCATCACACCTGCATTACACCTGCATTACACCTGCATCACAACTGCATCACAACTGCATTACACCTGCATTACACGTGCATCACAACTGCATCACACCTGCATCACACCTGCATAACAACTGCTTCACACCATCATCACACCTGTCTTACACCTGCATCACACCTGCATTACACCTGCATTACACCTGCATCACAACTGCATCGCACCTGCATAACAACTGCATCACACCATCATCACACCTGATTTACACCTGCATCACACCTGCATTACACCTGCATTACACCTACATCACAACTGCATTACACCTGCATTACACCTGCATCACAACTGCATCACACCTTCATTACACCTGCATCACAACTGCATTACACCTGCATTACACCTGCATTACACCTGCATAACAACTGCATCACAACTGCATCACACCATCATCACACCTGTCTTACGCCTGCATTACACCTGCATAACAACTGCATCACAACTGCATTACACCTGCATTACACCTGCATAACACCTGCATCACAACTGCATCACAACTGCATCACACCTGCATCACAACTGCATCACAACTGCATCACACCTGCATTACACCTGCATCACAACTGCATTACACCTGCATTACACCTGCATTACACCTGCATAACAACTGCATCACAACTGCATTACACCTGCATTACACCTGCATTACATCTGCATCACAACTGCATCACAACTGCATCACAACTGCATTATACCTGCATCACAACTGCATCACACCTGCTTTACACCTGCATTACACCTGCATCACAACTGCATTACACCTGCATCACAACTGCATCACACCTGCATCACAACTGCATTACACCTGCATCACAACTGCATTACACCTGCATTACACCTGCATTACACCTGCATAACAACTGCATCACAACTGCATCACACCATCATCACACCTGTCTTACGCCTGCATTACACCTGCATAACAACTGCATCACAACTGCATTACACCTGCATTACACCTGCATAACACCTGCATCACAACTGCATCACAACTGCATCACACCTGCATCACAACTGCATCACAACTGCATCACACCTGCATTACACCTGCATCACAACTGCATTACACCTGCATTACACCTGCATTACACCTGCATAACAACTGCATCACAACTGCATTACACCTGCATTACACCTGCATTACATCTGCATCACAACTGCATCACAACTGCATCACAACTGCATTATACCTGCATCACAACTGCATCACACCTGCTTTACACCTGCATTACACCTGCATCACAACTGCATTACACCTGCATCACAACTGCATCACACCTGCATCACAACTGCATTACACCTGCATCACAACTGCATTACACCTGCATTACACCTGCATCACAACTGCATCACAACTGCATTATACCTGCATCACAACTGCATCACACCTGCATTACACCTGCATTACACCTGCATCACAACTGCATTACACCTGCATCTCAACTGCATCACACCTGCATCACACCTGCATAACTGCATCACACCATCATAACACCTGTCTTACACCTGCATTACACCTGCATTACACCTGCATCACAACTGCATCACACCTGCATTACACCTGCATCACAACTGCAACACACCATCATCACACCTGTCTTACACCTGCATTACACCTGCATCAATGTCTGCATCACAACTGCATTACCCCTGCATCACAACTGCATTACACCTGCATTACACCTGCATCACAACTGCATCACACCTGCATAAATGTCTGCATCACAGCTGCATCACACCTGCATCACAACTGCATCACACCTGCATCACACCTGCATAACAACTGCATCACACCATCATCACACCTGTCTTACACCTGTCTTACACCTGCATTACACCTGCATAACAACTGCATCACAACTGCATTACACCTGCATTACACCTGCATCACAACTACATCACAACTGCATCACACCTGCATTACACCTGCATCACAACTGCATCACACCTGCATCACACCTGCATAACAACTGCATCACACCTGTCTTACACCTGCATTACACCTGCATTACACCTGCATAACAACTGCATCACAACTGCATCACACCATCATCACACCTGTCTTACACCTGCATCACACCTGCATTACACCTGCATCACAACTGCATTACACCTGCATTATACCTGCATAACAACTGCATCACAACTGCATTACACCTGCATTATGCCTGCATCACAACTGCATCACAACTGCATTACACCTGCATTACACCTGCATCACAACTGCATCACACCTGCATTACACCTGCATAACAACTGCATCACAACTGCATTACACCTGCATCACATCTGCATCACAACTGCGTTACACCTGCATTACACCTGCATCACAACTGCATCACACCTGCATTACGCCTGCATCACAACTGCATTACACCTGCATCACAACTGCATCACACCTGCATTACACCTGCATAACAACTGCATCACACCTGCATAACAACTGCATCACATCATAATCACACCTGTCTTACACCTGCATTACACCTGCATAAAAACTGCATCACAACTGCATCACACCTGCACCACACCTGCATAACAACTGCATCACACCATCATCACACCTGTCTTACACCTGCATTACACCTGCATTACACCTGCATAACAACTGCATCACAACTGCATTACACCTACATCACAACTGCATTACACCTGCATTACACCTGCATTACAACTGCATTACACCTGCATAACAACTGCATCACAACTGCAACACACCATCATCACACCTGTCGTACACCTGCATTACACCTGCATCAATGTCTGCATCACAACTGCATTACCCTTGCGTCACAACTGCATTACACCTGCATTACACCTGCATCACAACTGCATCACACCTGCATAAATGTCTGCATCACAGCTGCATCACACCTGCATCACACCTGTATCACACCTGCATTACACCTGCATCACAACTGCATCACACCTGCATCACACCTGCGTAACAACTGCATCACACCATCATCACACCTGTCTTACACCTGTCTTAAACCTGTCTTACACCTGCATTACACCTGCATAACAACTGCATCACAACTGCATTACACCTGCATCACAACTGCATCAAAACTGCATCACACCTACATTACACCTGCATCACAATTGCATTACACCTGCATTACACCTGCATCACAACTGCATTACACCTGCATTACACCTGCATCACAACTGCATCACACCTGCATCACACCTGCATAACAACTGCATCACACCATCATCACACCTGTGTTACACCTGCATCACAACTGCATCACAACTGCATTACACCTGCATTACACCTGCATCACTGCTGCATTACACCTGCATTACACCTGCATTATACCTGCATAACAACTGCATCACAACTGCATTACACCTGCATTACACCTGCATCACAACTGCATAACAACTGCATTACACCTGCATTACACCTGCATCACAACTGCATCACACCTGCATTACACCTGCATAACAACTGCATCACAACTGCATCACACCTGAATCACACCTGCATTACACCTGCATAACAACTGCATTACACCTGTCTTACACCTGCATTACACCTGCATCACAACTGCATCACAACTGCATCACAACTGCATTACACCTGCATTACACCTGCATTACACCTGCATAACAACTGCATCACAACTGCATTACACCTGCATTACACCTGCATTACATCTGCATCACAACTGCATCACAACTGCATCACAACTGCATCACAACTGCAACACACCATCATCACACCTGTCGTACACCTGCATTACACCTGCATCAATGTCTGCATCACAACTGCATTACCCTTGCGTCACAACTGCATTACACCTGCATTACACCTGCATCACAACTGCATCACACCTGCATAAATGTCTGCATCACAGCTGCATCACACCTGCATCACACCTGTATCACACCTGCATTACACCTGCATCACAACTGCATCACACCTGCATCACACCTGCGTAACAACTGCATCACACCATCATCACACCTGTCTTACACCTGTCTTAAACCTGTCTTACACCTGCATTACACCTGCATAACAACTGCATCACAACTGCATTACACCTGCATCACAACTGCATCACAACTGCATCACACCTACATTACACCTGCATCACAACTGCATTACACCTGCATTACACCTGCATCACAACTGCATTACATCTGCATTACACCTGCATCACAACTGCATCACACCTGCATCACACCTGCATAACAACTGCATCACACCATCATCACACCTGTGTTACACCTGCATCACACCTGCATTACACCTGCATAACAACTGCATAACAACTGCATTACACCTGCATTACACCTGCATCACTGCTGCATCACTACTGCATCACAACTGCATTACACCTGCATTACACCTGCATCACAACTGCATAACAACTGCATTACACCTACATTACACCTGCATCACAACTGCATCACACCTGCATTACACCTGCATAACAACTGCATCACAACTGCATCACACCTGAATCACACCTGCATTACACCTGCATAACAACTGCATTACACCTGTCTTACACCTGCATTACACCTGCAACACAACTGCATCACAACTGCATTACACCTGCATCACACCTGCATCACAACTGCATTACACCTGTCTTACACCTGCATTACCCCTGCATAACAACTGCATCACAACTGCATTACACCTGCATTACCCCTGCATAACAACTGCATCACACCTGCATTACATCTGCATTACACCTGCATAACAACTGCATCACAACTGCATTACACCTGCATTACACCTGCATCAATGTCTACATCACAACTGCATTACCCCTGCATCACAACTGCATTACACCTGCATTACACCTGCATCACAACTGCATCACACCTGCATAAATGTCTGCATCACATCTGCATCACACCTGCATCACACCTGCATTACACCTGCATCACAACTGCATCACACCTGCATAAATGTCTGCATCACATCTGCATCACACCTGCATCACACCTGCATTACACCTGCATCAAAACTGCATCACAACTGCATTATACCGGCATCACAACTGCATCACACCTGCTTTACACCTGCATTACACCTGCATCACAACTGCATTACACCTGCATCACAACTGCATCACACCTGCATCACAAGTGCATTACACCTGCATTACACCTGCATTACACCTGCATCACAACTGCATCACAACTGCATTATACCTGCATCACAACTGCATCACACCTGCATTACACCTGCATTACACCTGCATCACAACTGCATTACACCTGCATCACAACTGCATCACACCTGCATCACAACTGCATTACACCTGCATTACACCTGCATCACACCTGCATCACACCTGCATAACAACTGCATCACACCTAGGCCTGTCACGATAACAAATTTAGCTGTACGATAAATTTTCTCAGAAATTATCGGGATAAACGATAATATTGCGCAAAGCGCTAATGTGTCATTTTGAGACCATTCTCAACTAATATAATGACATATGCCATAATAATGCAAGTACACATTTTCAAAGATCAATAAACTAAATAAATAAAAGCGCCTTTTCACATACGCCGGGACGCCGGCCCAAAAGTAATGCGGCCCACTGGGAATCCTCCCAAACCTCTCGATTAGCCGGCATTGCTCTTAATGTGTATTTTGTCAAATACGCTAGTATATAGGCTGACTCTATTTGCGTAATGTGCCTGCGGATTACAGGGGTTATTACGGTAGACCAGGAAGTGGGGGCTTTGTACTGACGTCGTAAGCTAGAATGTGTGTGTTCTGCTTACATGTGGGGAGCAGCGAAATGATAAAAGAGGAGGTGCTTGCATCTATTATTTCTCCATTCGACTTATTTACATATTTCAGCATGAGAATCGGAGGTTTAGCGCAAGAGCTAGGGGCGGCAGTGGCTCAGGCGGTAGAGCAGGTCGTCCAATGATCGGAAGGTCGGCGGTTCGATTCCCGCTCCCGCAGTCATCTGTCGTTGTGTCCTTGGGCAAGACACTTAACCCTCCTTGCCTCCAGTGTTGGCATCGCTGGTGTATGAATGTGTGGATGAATGTTCGGTGATGGTCGGAGAGGCCGTAGGCGCAGACTGGCAGCCACGTTTCCGTCAGCTTGCCCCAGGGCAGCTGTGGCTACACACGTAGCTTACCATCACCAGGTATGAGTGAGGAGTGGATGAATAATGGATTCACACAATGTAAAGCGCTTTGGGTGCCTTGAAAAGCGCTATATAAATCTAATCCATTATTATTATTATTATTATAAGAGCGTGAGAAGCCACTTAAATACGCAAGTCTCACGGCCATTGCGTGTTAGCAGCCCTGCAAAACAAATGCGGCTTACCGGCTCGTGCTGCAACATGCTGCTGTCAAGTATGACACCAGAGAGATCACTCCGCAAGAAACCAGAGCGTTTAGTCGAAATACTCCATAGTGAAACCTATTGTCATACACAGTCTATGGTAAAGGGGGGACTAATGAAAATTATCGCGGCCGGCAAACTTATCGTGCTCTTATTTTCTTATCGTTCAATTAATTGACTTATTGCTTATCGCGACAGGCCTAATCACACCATCATCACACCTGTCTTACACCTGCATTACACCTGCATTACACCTGCAAAACAACTGCATCACAACTGCATCACAACTGCATTACACCTGCATTACACCTGCATCACAACTGCATCACTACTGCATCACACCTGCATTAAACCTGCATCACAACTGCATTACACCTGTCTTACACCTGCATCACAACTGCATCACAACTGCATCACAACTGCATTACACCTGCATCACAACTGCATCACACCGGCATCACAACTGCATTACACCTGCATCACAACTGCATCACACATGCATCACACATACATTACACCTGCATCACAACTGCATCACAACTGCATTACACCTGCATCACAACTGCATTACACCTGCATCACAACTGCATCACACCTGCATCACAACTGCATCACACATGCATCACACATACATTACACCTGCATCACAACTGCATCACACCTGCATTACACCTGCATCACAACTGCATTACACCTGCATCACAACTGCATCACACCTGCATCACAACTGCATTACACCTGCATTACACCTGCATCACACCTGCATCACACCTGCATAACAACTGCATCACACCTAGGCCTGTCACGATAACAAATTTAGCTGTACGATAAATTTTCTCAGAAATTATCGGGATAAACGATAATATTGCGCAAAGCGCTAATGTGTCATTTTGAGACCATTCTCAACTAATATAATGACATATGCCATAATAATGCAAGTACACATTTTCAAAGATCAATAAACTAAATAAATAAAAGCGCCTTTTCACATACGCCGGGACGCCGGCCCAAAAGTAATGCGGCCCACTGGGAATCCTCCCAAACCTCTCGATTAGCCGGCATTGCTCTTAATGTGTATTTTGTCAAATACGCTAGTATATAGGCTGACTCTATTTGCGTAATGTGCCTGCGGATTACAGGGGTTATTACGGTAGACCAGGAAGTGGGGGCTTTGTACTGACGTCGTAAGCTAGAATGTGTGTGTTCTGCTTACATGTGGGGAGCAGCGAAATGATAAAAGAGGAGGTGCTTGCATCTATTATTTCTCCATTCGACTTATTTACATATTTCAGCATGAGAATCGGAGGTTTAGCGCAAGAGCTAGGGGCGGCAGTGGCTCAGGCGGTAGAGCAGGTCGTCCAATGATCGGAAGGTCGGCGGTTCGATTCCCGCTCCCGCAGTCATCTGTCGTTGTGTCCTTGGGCAAGACACTTAACCCTCCTTGCCTCCAGTGTTGGCATCGCTGGTGTATGAATGTGTGGATGAATGTTCGGTGATGGTCGGAGAGGCCGTAGGCGCAGACTGGCAGCCACGTTTCCGTCAGCTTGCCCCAGGGCAGCTGTGGCTACACACGTAGCTTACCATCACCAGGTATGAGTGAGGAGTGGATGAATAATGGATTCACACAATGTAAAGCGCTTTGGGTGCCTTGAAAAGCGCTATATAAATCTAATCCATTATTATTATTATTATTATAAGAGCGTGAGAAGCCACTTAAATACGCAAGTCTCACGGCCATTGCGTGTTAGCAGCCCTGCAAAACAAATGCGGCTTACCGGCTCGTGCTGCAACATGCTGCTGTCAAGTATGACACCAGAGAGATCACTCCGCAAGAAACCAGAGCGTTTAGTCGAAATACTCCATAGTGAAACCTATTGTCATACACAGTCTATGGTAAAGGGGGGACTAATGAAAATTATCGCGGCCGGCAAACTTATCGTGCTCTTATTTTCTTATCGTTCAATTAATTGACTTATTGCTTATCGCGACAGGCCTAATCACACCATCATCACACCTGTCTTACACCTGCATTACACCTGCATTACACCTGCAAAACAACTGCATCACAACTGCATCACAACTGCATTACACCTGCATTACACCTGCATCACAACTGCATCACTACTGCATCACACCTGCATTAAACCTGCATCACAACTGCATTACACCTGTCTTACACCTGCATCACAACTGCATCACAACTGCATCACAACTGCATTACACCTGCATCACAACTGCATCACACCGGCATCACAACTGCATTACACCTGCATCACAACTGCATCACACATGCATCACACATACATTACACCTGCATCACACCTGCATCACACATGCATCACACATGCATTACACCTGCATTACACCTGCATCACACCTTCATCACACCTGCATCACACCTGCATCACAACTGCATTACACCTGCATCACAACTGCATCACAACTGCATCACACCTGCATTACACCTGCATCACAACTGCATCACATCTGCATTACACCTGCATAACAACTGCATCACAACTGCATTACACCTGCATTACACCTGCATCACAACTGCATCACAACTGCATCACACCTTCATCACACCTGCATCACACCTGCATCACAACTGCATTACACCTGCATTACACCTGCATCACAACTGCATCACAACTGCATTACACCTGCATTACACCTGCATCACAACTGCATCACACCTGCATTACACCTGCATAACAACTGCATCACAACTGCATTACACCTGCATTACACCTGCATCACAACTGCATTACACCTGCATTACACCTGCATCACAACTGCATCACAACGGCATCACACCTGCATTACACCTGCATCACAACTGCATTACACCTGTCGTACACCTGCATTACACCTGCATAACAACTGCATGACAACTGCATTACACCTGCATTACACCTGCATCACAACTGCATCACACTTGCATCACACCTGCATAACAACTGCATCACACCATCATCACACCTGTCTTACACCTGCATTACACCTGCATTACACCTGCATCACAACTGCATTACACCTGAATTACACCTGCATAACAACTGCATCACAACTGCATCACACCAGCATTACACCTGCATCACAACTGCATCACACCTGCATCACACCTGCATAACAACTGCATCACACCATCATCACACCTCTCTTATACCTGCATTACACCTGCATTACACCTACATCAGAACTGCATTACACCAGCATTACACCTGCATCACAACTGCATCACAACTGCATCACACCAGCATTACACCTGCATCACAACTGCATCACACCTGCATAACAACTGCATCACACCATCATCACACCTGTCTTACACCTGCATCACACCTGCATAACAACTGCATCACACCTGCATAACAACTGCATCACACCATCATCACACCTGTCTTACACCTGCATTACACCTGCATTACACCTGCATCACAACTGCATTACACCTGCATAACAACTGCATCACAACTGCATCACACCAGCATTACACCTGCATCACAACTGCATCACACCTGCATCACACCTGCATAACAACTGCATCACACCATCATCACACCTGTCTTACACCTGCATTACACCTGCATTACACCTACATCAGAACTGCATTACACCTGCATTACACCTGCATAACAACTGCATCACACCATCATCACACCTGTCTTACACCCGCATTACACCTGCATCACAACTGCATTACACCTGCATTACACCTGCATCACAACTGCATTACACCTGCATTACACCTGCATAACAACTGCATCACACCATCATCACACCTGTCTTACACCTGCATTACACCTGCATAACAACTGCATCACAACTGCATTACACCTGCATCACACCTGCATAACAACTGCATTACACCTGCATCACACCTGCATAACAACTGCATCACAACTGCATTACACCTGCATTACACCAGCATAACAACTGCATCACGCCATCATCACACCTGTCTTACACCTGCATTACACCTGCATCACAACTGCATTACACCTGCATCACACCTGCATTACACCTGCATCACAACTGCATCACAACTGCCTTACACCTGCATCACACCTGCATAACAACTGCATTACACCTGCATTACACCTGCATAACAACTGCATCACGCCATCATCACACCTGTCTTACACCTGCATTACACCTGCATCACACCTGCATCACAACTGCATCACAACTGCATTATACCTGCATCACACCTGCATTACACCTGCATCAATGTCTGCATCACAACTGCATTACACCTGCATGACAACTGCATCACACATGCATCACACATGCATTACACCTGCATCACACCTGCATCACACATGCGTCACACATGAGTCACACCTGCATCACAACTGCATCACAACTGCATTACACCTGCATCACACCTGCATCACACCTGCATTACACCTGCATCACAACTGCATCACACCTGCATTACACCTGCATCACAACTGCATCACAACTGCATTACACCTGCATTACACCTGCATAACAACTGCATTACACCATCATCACACCTGTCTTACACCTGCATTACACCTGCATAACAACTGCATCACAACTGCATTACACCTGCATCACACCTGCATAACAACTGCATTACACCTGCATCACACCTGCATAACAACTGCATCACAACTGCATTACACCTGCATTACACCAGCATAACAACTGCATCACGCCATCATCACACCTGTCTTACACCTGCATTACACCTGCATCACAACTGCATTACACCTGCATCACACCTGCATTACACCTGCATCACAACTGCATCACAACTGCCTTACACCTGCATCACACCTGCATAACAACTGCATTACACCTGCATTACACCTGCATAACAACTGCATCACGCCATCATCACACCTGTCTTACACCTGCATTACACCTGCATCACACCTGCATCACAACTGCATCACAACTGCATTATACCTGCATCACACCTGCATCACACATGCATCACACATGCATTACACCTGCATCACACCTGCATCACACATGCGTCACACATGCGTCACACCTGCATCACAACTGCATCACAACTGCATTACACCTGCATCACACCTGCATCACACCTGCATTACACCTGCATCACAACTGCATCACACCTGCATTACACTTGCATCACACCTGCATTACACCTGCATTACAACTGCATTACTCCTGCAACTGCATTACTCAACTTGGCAACCCTCGGGTTAAAAGACGACCGCTCTACCTTACTGAGTCATGCCGCCCCCCACATGCATCAACACCTGCATTACACCTGGATCACACCTCCATCAGTACTTGAGTCTGACCAGGGTCACACTTGGATCAGATTAAATGCTAAAAAAACATGAAAACATAATCAAATAAACACTGGGTAAAATCCATTTTTAAAGTTCACACTAAACAAAATTTAAATACAAGTAATGAATTAGTTTATTGATGAGCAGATAAATTGTTTTTGTTATTGATCAGTGATTTATCAGCTGAAGTTTGATCTCTGAATCACTGAAACAATGAAGGTAGTTACTGTCTGTCTACATATTCATTATCATATTCTTTGTGACTCTAATCTGTTGCCATGGAGACCAAACTGAGCATCAGGTCTTTACATTCAGACTTGGTCTGCTGACAAACTGAACCAAAGGTCCAGCTGGTTCATAAAATAGATAAAAGAGTTCCTCAAAAGGCAAGTGATTATTATCTATCAGCTGACTGTGGTGCCCCCAAACCACGTCACACACCCTCATCAACATCACCTGTTGTTTTGAAACTTCACACCAACACGCGGCCCCAGGTTTTTACGCACAGTGTTTACGAGCATCAGGACTTTGCGCGTGCCCTTTGGCCCCGTTTGTGTGTTATTAATATGGTTTTACAGCAGCTACAGTCAAACATTAGCCCGTTTGGTGACCTCACCCTTGTGTAGCAGCAGCAGATGAGAAGCAGCGGCAGCAGGTACCCCAGGACAAGGACGGACACCCTGTAGGCGGCTCTGGACGCTCCGGTCCGGTTGTCCCAACAGAACGAGCTGTTTGGGGCACTGGGGTGGTTTGTGATAACCTGGTGCTGCGCCACCGGAACCGAACACACCAGCGACAAGGTCCAGATGACACCTAGCCCAACCAGCGCGTTCCTGCGGCTCCGGACGCACGCGGACTTCTTGGAGCGCACCACGGCGATGTAACGGTCCACAGACATGGCCACGAGCGTGAAGATGCTGACCAGCATGCTGACGGTGAAAAGGAAGTGTCCGAACTTACACGCGAATGCCCCGAACACCCACTCGGGCAGAGAGTAGATGGTGGCGTGGAGGGGCACGCAGAAGAGAAGGAAGAGGAGGTCCGCTACGCTCAGGTTCACGATGAAGATGTTGGTGGGGCTGAGAGCGCGCGCCCCGCCGCTACACTTTACCCTCCCGATAACGACCATCACAAGAGAGTTTCCCACCAGTCCCACCACGAAGATCAGCCCGAACACCACGGGCACGATCACTGCCTCCGGTCCGGGAGCACCGTCTGCTTCCGCGCCGACGCTCGCGTCCGCTGACCGGTTGGTCACCGACATGTCGGCCCCGCAGGAGGAGCCGTTCACCGGCAGCAGCATCTTGGATCTCCGCGGGTGATCAGAGCAGCTCCATGGTCCCGTCTGACAGCCAGTCCCGAATCTGGAGAACCCTGGAAAACCGTAAAGTTATCGGGATTCACAGAGGCTCGGACTTCCTGTACTGACTTTTCAATGTAAAAGCACAGAAAGTTCAACAGGAAGTTAATCAGCTGCACTTAAAAAAAAAAAAAAAACAAATCATGGCAAAAATGTTGACTTCATGTATTTTAATTACTTGTACATTTTGAAAATATTCATCTTCATCGCAATGTTTTTAATTGCATTCAGTTTAAATTCCATAAAGGCAAATTTAATTAAATTAAGGTCAATGCAAACCTGCAAATAAACTTTATGTTTACATTTTATTAATGGTTATACATTTTTGGGAAAGCGTTTACATAAACCTCATGCTTTCATTCCAATGTTTTATTTAAAGGTAAAGGTGTCTTTTATGTAACCTTTATTTAAATTATTGAATAAAAAGAGTGTATTTCAACATTTTCTTTTATCTTGTAATAAATCACAAACCAAACGGCAGAAAGAGACTTTTCAGAGCTTTATTACCACATCCACTCCAATCACAATCGTGGAAAGGTCAATAATAAAACACATTGCAAAATCCTTCCTAGTAAATTCAAAAGACTCAGCAAATTAGTGAGAAACACAAAAGGCACAAGAACATATCCACTGAAACTTCACTAGTAGTCATTTTGTTCTGTCAGTGTCGCCAAGCTCCGAGATCAACAGGCAGCAGACCATGAACGTTCACTCTGCAGCATGTTGATGTCGTGGAAACACAACAGTTTACTTCTACAATGCAGCCTCACTGGTTGAGCTGTGACAGTTTGTAAAAGCTGCAACATGAATTGTATTCAGTCCCCCAAAAAACAAGCAAACCAAAACTCTACAATCTCGATACAACAGCAGAAAACTAGGCTGTACTCCTCAGGAAACCAGGATGGCTACCAGAACGTTTAGCCCTTTAGTCCAGGCTACTTCGCATGAGCTCACTGAAGCATCTTGATTTTCAATGCTTGGACCTTTGGTGACAGCTTGTTGCCACCTTAAGTTCATCAAAACCTTCTGGAAAAACTCAGATGTGATCCTGTGCATAACTCAAGCTGAGTGTGTAAATGAGGCCAAACAGCATGGTTCCTCCAGCTGAAATAGTTTGCAGATCCTGTAGCAGCTTCACACCTTCTATGACCACTCCAGCACTCTGGCTACTCGTCTTCATCAGCACCTTCTTTTTTACATAAAGCCCCATTTTGTCTGTCCAATCTGTCTCGCAGCATCCTCGAAATCTGCATTCTGCAGGTAAACAAATTTACTTCAAACAAAATAAGTCACAAGTTTAATACTGAAAAAGCTGTAAAATACCACAAATACCAACCAAGTCCTCCTTAATGAGAGTGGTACTGTCCTTCTGAGAACGCAGTCCCTCTTGACTTCGATGTCATCTGTCTGCAAATGAGAGCACATCAAACAAGCAGTTGCTTATAAAACATGTAACTTCATCCCAGTGGTTGACAGATGTTTGCAGCAGCATTCTGGTTCACAACGTATCTTTTAGTTTGAGCCATCAGGTCATCAGAAACGACCATCATCCGTTTGTAGGATCTCAAACTGTAATGTAAAAAATAAAAGTGTAAAAATGACATCAGTTACATTTTTAATGGGAAAACAGTAAAAGTTTCCATCGCTGGTGAAGCTGTGAGGAGTCTGATCTTCTTTCCTCCTTTATTCCTGAAGACCTCCGTTAGGTTTGGTGTCTATTTGTCGATGAACTTAGTGTGAAGCAGTTTTAATACGCATGAAATCCGCATTTATCTGAAAGGAAATTAAATACAAATTAGATTAGTAAATACTTTTATGCTTTGAGGGCATCTGAGCTCTTTTTTACATGAATTATCGCCTGAACAAACGGCCGTTCTTAAAGAGCAGGAACGTGGGAAAATCAATATTCTAAACAGTACAGAATATAACTGTGGGTCATTTCTTTAAACTGCTTGTCCATTTTTCTCCACTGAAGAACTCTTAGTCTCCTTTTATACCCGCTTGCTAAGACAACGGTGATTGGACAACCATTGGTACTAAATGCAAAAAGGCATTTTAACAGAACATGACATCCTTGTAGAAAAATTTAATGAAACAAACATTCCCATCAGCAGAGCAAAGTACATACGTCAGTACTCACGTCCTTCACTGTGAACAGAGCTGACCATCAGGAGCATCCTGGACAATCTCTTGACGTCTGTATGAAAACGGTCTTCTGCATTTTCTCCTTCACAGCCTCATTATTCTTCTGTTTAACCTCTGACAAGAGTGCGACCTTTCTTTCTGAAGGCTCTCTTGTTTCACCCCGAGGACGGGAGGAATTTGACTTTGGCTCTTTGTGTTTTTACATTTGCTGCGGATTTTTCTTGCCCTTCGCGCTTGTTCTCGAGAGAGTTTACACGGCGGACAGGAGGAGACAGGCTTGACCCGAGACGCAGGGATCCAGGGAGACGAAGACGACAGCCGCCGGGTTGACCACTTTGGTTATGGGAAAGGGCCCCACAAACTGTGGAGCCAACTTCCGACACCCAAACGCAGTGGCAGGTCCCTGGTGGCCAACCTGACACGGACAGCAGAGGATCGCCGCGTGCTCAGATGGAACCCGGACCTCTTCCTCATGTAGAGCGAACAATGGAGGTTGGAACCCATTAACCATCTGGAATTGGGAGAGCTCCGTGGCCAAGGAAGGTAAGGAATTGTGGGCATAGTCCACCCAGGGCAGATTCCTGGCCCAAGCCAAGGGGTTGGCAGTTCTTTCTCTGGTATCAAACCTCCAATAATAAATGGGAGCAACTTCAATAAATTCCAGTTTTTGTGGGCGTCCCCCCCGTCCCCGCCCCCCAGTAGTACTGGCAGAGATGTACATGCTGGTATTATGTGTGGTTTGTTGGTTATATTCCCCCACTTATATGGAAAACTCTGGATCAAATTGTTTAGGGAATTAAGATTTTTCAGAAATCAAGACACCAATGCAATCTCAGTTTACACAATACCCTCAAATCATGGACAAAGTCAGAAGGGTATCACAGAGTAATGTGAAAATAAGACTCTTCCTTTACTAGAGAGCTCCTAAATGTGTTTCATATATGCTTTTGGTTCAAAGACTGAAATGGCCTGACTGAACAGCATATGTCTGAATTTCTGGTCTGTACAAAACCTGCAGAAGTAGATGCCAGAAAAGCTTTCAGTGAAGCCTGCTATCCCACAGGCTCCTAAGTTATGACAGACTGGACTGTTCCCTTCACATATTCTCCAAGACCTGAAATAAAAACACCATGTGTCTCTAAAATAATCAAATCCTGTAAACGGGGCTCAGGACTTTCAGCTGTTTCTGTACATACCTTTCATAAAACCCTTTCACACGTTGCACCTGGAGAGGAATAGGAGATCCTCTTTCTACAGCACTAATTCATCACCGTTACGTCGCTGTTGCCCTGCTGGATGATTTGATTTAGTTTTTAACCTGTAGAAAAAAGGAAAAGAAGAAAACTCAGAGAAACAAATAAGAAGCAGGTTGTACATTTAGACTTAGTTTTCTGCATTTACAGAGGAACAGAAATGCTACAGGCTGAAGTCATATTTACACTGATCAAAACTCCATTAAATCCTGCCTAAAATGACGACTTCAGTTGGGACTGAAAGGCTGTAACACCATGTGCTTTGCATTAAAATATTAAGTGTAAAAAACGTAAGCATATTAAAATTAAACAAGCCTTTCAAATACACCAACTTAGATATTTAAAAAGTCATTTTAGCCTTTAACATGGTCACACACACGTAAGACCAGAGTCCACATTTTTTTCTTAGCAAGAATGAAGCCGAGAGCAAATACAAACTTCATCGATATATCTGACTGTCGTTTTCCTTTGGATTTATCCGCTACCACCTACCGATGTGGACAGCACCACGTCAGTTTGCACAGGTGTGCTGTTACACTGGAACTTCAGGAGACAGGATGACGTTACCGACACTTTATTACTGAACAGAACTCAGAACAAGAATCATACTGATACTGATCAGAGAAGAGATAACAGGGTTGAAGAGGCCAGGAACGGAGAGGGAGTGAGTCCAATAGGAGTGTAAATCATCATTATCATTATCATCATCATCATCATCATCATCATCATCATCATCAACATCAAGGTCCGACAGGGAGTGAGTGTGGTGCTGGGAAATATAAGGACTGGGGAACAAAGGAAGACAGGTGTGGCAGGTTGACCTGATTGGAGTGTGAGGATCTGGGACAGGTGTGGAGAATCAGGGGAGTGCTGGAGGAGCGGCAAGACAGACTGTAACATATGCTCGTGGCACCAGACCAGAGCTCAGAGCATCTTCAGGGACCCAACACACACCTGCTTCCCTCAGGGAAATGCGTCCTCTTCCTCCAAGCCATCAGGCTGCTGGACTGGATGATGGATGGATCAGACCTGGACGGACAACACTAACACACGGACAAGAAAGGACAGAGTAGGCTGGATCTGCTAAGGAGACTCAGGTCTTTTGGAGTGCATGGGCTCACTGCTCAGATCCTTCTTTGACTCTGTCGTGGCATCAGCCATGTATGACGGTGTGGCCGTCTGGGGCAGCAGCATGTCGACTGCTGACAGGAAGAGACTGAACAAGCTGGTTAAGAAGGCCAGCGAGCTGGCTGGAGGTGGTGGCGGAGAGGAGAATGATGGCTAAGCTTTCATCTCTGATGGAGGAAACGTCCCACCCCAAGCAGGACTGTTTAACAACACTGAGCAGCTCCTTCAGGGACAGGCTGCTTCACCGCGGTGTGAAGGAGAGAAACCCGCCACACAGCCACACCGGGAACTAATAACACACACAGACGTGTGATATCATTACTGTAAACTCATTCTGTATATATGCTTTTATTATAGTTTTTGTTCTGTACAGTTTTTCTGTTCTTATCTCTGTAATGCTGTTTTTTACATTGGATTTACACCATCACCTTTGCTGCTGTAGCACTGAAATTTACCCAACAAGGGACAAATAAAAGATTATCTTATCTTTTCCTGAGTCCTGGGGTCTGACGGGGTCATGAAGAGCCTGGGACTGAATGTAAAGTTCTGGTTTTCTCCAGAGTGCAGGGAGCCGCCTTTCCTCCTGAAGTGGAGGAAACTGGAGGGAAGGAATGAGATTACTGAAAGATAAATGACTCACTAATGAGGACGTTAATGAGCAGCTGGAAACAAGCTGACTGATGAGGATTCACTTTTCTGATGAACACAAATGACACAGAAACTAAGTGATTGATTGATGTGATGGATAAAATCTCTGGTTGATAGTCTGACTGATGGTTAAAGACTTTCACATCTCTCTGGATATTCCTGAGAATCCTGCATATGGACTGAAATTCAGTGTCAGGACATCAAACTCTTCACGTCTGCTTTTTTTTTCTTTTGATCACAGTCTTTTTATTGGAAAACTACTATATATACCAACAGTTATTAGTAAACATTTTTTACTTTTTTTTCTCCCCAAACCCCACCCTTCCATAATAATATAACCATGACCCAGCTAGATAAAATAATAACAATAATAATAATAATAATAATAGTAATAGTAATAATAATTACGAATGTTCACTCCAAAAATAGCCATAAAGGGGCAAGGTGCAATTGAAATACCACATATTTTTCAAACATGGTTTCTAATATACATTTCCAAAAGCCACCCAATTTTGGACAAACCCAAAACATGTGTGGTAAAGAGGCAGGTTCTTGTCTACACCGGTCGCACATGGGATCAAATCCATCCCTAATTTTACTCTCTCGATTTAGACCAGTGGAGTCGATAAACCACCTTAAACTGAATCCCCACATGCTTAAGACAAATAGATGATGAAAATATTCTGTCACTATGCCAATTTCCATCTGCAATCTGTTTGCCCAGATCTCTCTCCCATTTTTCCCTGAGCAACTGCAATGTGGCCACCTTATAGCTGCTCAGCAATTCATAAACAACACTCATAACATGTTTGGCATCAGGCTTGAGAGCAAATATATCCTCCAGAAGAGATGGGGGTGCACAGGATGGGAAACAGTTAGTATTTGAGGCGATAAAGTTTCTGAGTAGATACCTGAGGAAATGGGACTGAGGAATCTTGAACTTAGTCACCAACTGTTCAAACGACATTGAGGTTATTCCAAGCTTTGCCCACATGCTGAAAGCCTCATCTGTTAGGGAGAAAACACATGATGCCTATGAGGAGGTGCGTCAAGCGACAGTTCAGTCAGTTCAGTGTCTTTGAGCTGATACCATCATTTGAGAGAGTGAATAACAAGAGGGTTTGCAGTGAAGCTGGAGGCTCTGCCAGTGACAATCTGGCACATAACAGAGACAACCTTTCCAGTGTTACCCATGACATTATCATGATCTTTCATCAGTATAACATTGCTCTCAGATTAGCTGCCAAATAATAAAATAAAACATTTGGAAGTGCAAAGCCTCCTGCCCTCCGTGGTCTCTGTCTTAGTCTAGGCAATTTTTTGTTCCAAATGAAGGAAGAGATTTGACTTCTTAGATTATAGAAAAAAGACTTGGTCAAAAACATTGGAAGGCACTGAAAAAGATATAGGAATTTAGGAACTACATCGCTTTTAATAATATTAACTCCCAGAGGCAACAGTTCCCACTTTTAAATATCGTGCTTTAACTTAGATAATAAAGGAAGATAATTTGTTTAATACAAGTCCTTGTGTTTCTGTGTAATCCGAATACCCAAGTATTTCAACTTATTAGAGCTAACTTTGAAGGGGCCAGAATTAGTGTACAGTCTCAGGGTGCTGGATTTGGGGTGGAACCCTCCATGCATGCTCAGGAGCTTTCATGTTTTCACATCTGTGGTCTGAATCTCTTCCTTTGGCCAGCTTATTATTCCCGCAGGGTATCTGATGACCGGCAGGACGTAGCTGTTAATTGCTCGGACCTTGTTCTCACCAGTGAGCTGACTCCTTAGTACTTGCCTTACTCGTTGGAGGTATTTGGCTGTGGCTGCTTTTCTTATGGCCGGTTCGAGGTTGCCATTTGCTTGTGGGATTCCAAGGTACTTGTAGCTGTCCTCAATGTCTGCTATTCTGCCGTCTGGGAGTGAGACCCCTTCTGTATGGACTACCTTCCCTCTCTTTGTCACCATCTGCCCACACTTCTCAAGTCCGAATGACATTCCGATGTCATTGCTGTAGATCCTGGTTGTGTGGATCAGTGAGTCAGTGTCTCGCTTACTCTTGGCGTACAGCTTGATGTCATCCATGTAGAGGAGCTGACTGATGGTGGACACATTCCTGAGTCAGTATCCATAGCCAGTCTTGGTGATTTTTTGGCTGAGGGGGTTCAGACCTATTCAGAACAGCACAGGGGACAGGGCATCTCCTTGGTATATGCCACATTTGATGGACACTTGTGCAGTCAGCTTGCAGTTGGCCTCAAGGGTGGTCTTCCACTGCTGCATTGAGTTTGCAATGAAGGCTTTTAGAGTCCTGTTGATGTTATACATCTCCAAGCATCCATGATCCATGTGTGTGGCATTGAGTCATAGGCTTTCTTGTAATCAATCCAGGCAGTGCACAGATTGGTATTCCTGGTCCTGCAGTCCCGAGCGACTGTTCTGTCTACCAGCAGCTGGTGTTTTGCTCCCCTGGGGTTTGATTGTGTTGGGGAAATTTCATATTATTCCCTTTATTATATTGTGTCTACTGATCACGCTCAGGGTAAACAGGTTGTTTAGGTTCTTGGTAATTAAGTTTAATACTGAGTAGCCTGTTGCTATTGTAAGTGGATGCATTCTTTAGAACAGTTCGCTCTGACCTGTGTGACTTATCTGATACCAGCCAGGCGCCTCAGGATGACCCAGCAGGGTATCCTGCCTTAATGTCACTGGGGTTGTTTACGTGCTCAATTAACTGAAAAACCTCATTAGGTTTGCTGAAGTGTCTAATCCTGTGTGAGGAACAGACAATCTCTTTGTTTGTATTTCATGATGTGTTGTGACTGATCATTCTGCTTAAAAGATGCTGCATGTATGTTTCTTATCAGATTCTCTTCAGATCTCTGTGCTGTCAGACCTCTGAACAGTGTCTCGAATTGCAATTCTATTCTTTATATTTTAATCCTGTGTTCAATAAACTTGTCATCATTTTTCACTTCAGAACAGACTCCTCATCCTTGACAGAGTAACTTTTTGCCTCAACAATTGACTGAAAGAAAACAAACAATTTGAGATTTTATATGAAAGAATTCCTATTCTACTAGCAATAATGGATTGAGTCTCCATGGCCGATAATTAGAGCATACGTTGGGAATACACAATGAAAGAACAACCGGGGAATACTCTGAGATCACCATGGCTTCATGATCACATGCTGTAACTAAAGAAAGGAGTTTTTTGTTAAAAAAGAAATAATCTATGTGAGTATTTGTTCTATGTACATTAGAAAAAAAAGAATACTGACATGAAGTTGGGTTACGGAACCTCCAAACATCAGCTAACCCATAAGTATTGAGAAAACATCAAATAATATGAGCTGATTTTGAAAGCAGAGCACCTTTTTGTGAGTTGTGATCTAAAGAAGATAGTGCACAATTTAGGTCCCCACCAAAAATTATATTATGTGATGCCATGTTGGGGAGTGTTCTTAAAATTGATTAGTTTCCATCAATCCAGGTGGGTACTCTGTTCCCACATGGCTAAAGTGTACTAAAATTTTATTTACCTTTTTTTAGGTCCTTCTCCTGCGTGTTCGTTGGAGTACAGATGACACTACTACTTCTCTCAGTTGGCATTTATTGATTACAGCTGATATGACGAATGTGTGATTACAGAGTTACCTGGCCCTAGTGAACAGAAGAGTGTCCAGCTGCCTGCTACAACAGAACACTACTACCTGGCTCTTGAACCCTTAAATATGATAGTTTCTGCTGACTAATGTGCAGTAAGCACAGCAGTAATCAATCTCACACATGTCCTTTATACTTAATAAGAGAATAAATTTATTAACAATAACAACATGGATGGATGGATGAACAAGGAGGTGAGGCTCCTGTAACACTGCATTCAGATCAGGTGATGCACAGGCCTACAGCACATCCAGGGCAAACCTGAGAAGGGGCATCAAAAAGGCCAAGTACTGCTACAAACTCAAGATAGAGGGTCACTTTTCCCTTTTCTTTAACAGAAAAAACAGGGCTGCCAGTCATTAAGAGTTTTTAAATAATAACCAAATCAAAAAGACATAACAGCGACCAGATACTAACTCACAGGAAAAATAAAAAGAAGAATTATCTCTTAGTATTAAAACCCACTGGACAACTCAGTGACTGTGTCAGCATGCAGAGGATGAGGAAGAGGAGTGATCAGTGATGAAGAGTGTTGAGTGAGATCATGCAAATGCGACCTCGCCTCCACGGAGGCCAGAGGCAGACCAGGGCCAGAGGCCCGGGCCCCCAGCAGCAGACCCGGAGCACCAACCCAAGCCACCCCACCACGAAGACGACTCCAGCCCCACCCGAAGGGCGGCAGAGGAGAGCCCCAGCAAGAGCCCCCCACAGTCCCAGGCACAGGTCCCAGTGGGCCAAGATCAGCAGCCGCCGGCCCCGCCAGGGACTGGCCACCCAGGGCAGCCCAAGCGAAGGGCCCAGGGCCCCAGGAGCCCAGAGGCGGCCACCCCACCCCCCAAAGGCAGAGGGCCCGCACCATGCCTAGGAGGACCAGGCCCCCCCAGACAGCCACCCGGCATAGGCCAGCACACGCCCCGATGTTTCAGCCGCACACCCTGGGAACCAGGGTGCCATCGACCCCCTCACCCCACCCCCCACCTACTCCAATCTGCACCCCATATAACCCCACACTCACACCCTCCTCTGTGCCGTAACCACAAGCACTCACCACCACACAGTCACACCACGCACAACCCACCCACCATGCCCCGTGGGGGACACCCCAGGAGGACCAGAGGACAGCGAGTCCCAAGCACCCCCCCCTTGACCCAACACCCACAGAGCTAGCAGCCCACCAGCGCAGCCACCCCGGAACCCGGTCCCGGGGCAACCACCTCCCCCTGCCTGCCCCCGGCCACACACAGGGGGAACAGGGGTGTGCGAGGTCCCCAATTACCTTCTCCCTCCCCGCTCCTGACTGTTTATGTAGTGTGTGTTGTGTGCAATTAAAATTGAGGGACAGTGACCGCAATGAGCCAGGAGCCGGGCCCGACATGCACCGCATGGCATGCCCCCCAGGTGATGTTTGTGTGTTGTGTTTCTTGTGTTTTGGTGTCTCGGTGCAATTAAAACTGAGAGGCGAGTCGCCACGGGGTGCATCCAAGGAGACCACTGAATGGTCTCCTCCGTTCCACCCCGCATGGCTCCACGCCTCCCAACTCCCTACGTGTGTGTGTGTGTGTGTGTGTGTGTGTGTGTGTGTGTGTGTGTGTGTGTGTGTGTGAGACAGAGAGAGCGGGAAATAAGAGGGGTCCGGGGATGTACGTCCAGAGGGAAGCAAACTTCCCTCTGGATGTTGAGCCTCTAGTGGCATTAGGCACCCCCGCTCCCCAGGAGGCCCCCAGGGCAAGACAGGCCAGGAGAGGCCGCCCCCCACGACTGTGCACTTAACCCCGCCCCAACCACACACATGCACACATGCACACACCTATTTCCTTTCACACTCCCGCTCATCCTAACACATACATGCCTCCTCAGCCCCACCCACACAATATAAACACTCACACAGAATACAACCCTCCCACTCTCACTCCCCAGACACACTCCCACTCATCCTAGCACATGCATACGCACGCACACAAACATACCCCCACATCCACACAAACATCATCCAAAGTACACACACACACAGCATACAAGCATCCCTGTCTCACACCCCAGCACCTCCCCCTATAATCCCCCAAATCCCACTCAGCCCTCCTTCAAACCCCTACACCCCCCCTGCCCCCGGGCCATACTCTGGGTCCCAGTGCGACAACCAGACACCAGGGCATGCACCAACCCGTACCATGACAGCACATCCGGGCAGGCCCAGACCCCCGGCACATACGGACCCCACAACCCCGGAGGGAGGAGGACTACTCCCAGGCACCAGAGCCTAGAACCCCCGCCCAGCCCACCCCAGAATAGCCCGGCCGCCCGGCCCAGGACCGACGCCCACCGACCCAGGAGCCGACAGTGGCCTCACCCCCCGCCACGAGGCAACTCCAACCGCTGGCCCCCACAGCCCCCGACAGGGCCAGACCCAGAGCCACCCCCATCGCAGAGCAGCCCGGCCCCGCACCATGGGCAACCACAAAGAACCCGCAGCCAGCAGTCACACCCGGCCATTTCCCAAACCCCCATAGCAACGAGGTCACAGTCCTCCACCTACACTAAGTGATGGAACTAAGCACAGGGACCAGAGGGAATGAGATTCAGCTAAATAGTTCTTTGAGGAGGCAGACATTGTCTCACTACTGATGTGGTCAACTAAGAGATTCCTAAACTTCTGAATACACAGATTATTTTTGGTTTTCCAGTTCACAAGGATAGTTTTCTTTGCGATGCATAATGCTGTGCATATCATGTGTGCAGAGTTAATTGCCATATTAATGTCACCCAAGTCACCTAGTAGACATAGTGCGGGGATTGTAGGAATATTACATTTAAACCATGTTGACATGTCCACACATACCTGAAGCCAGAACCTGCGGACAGGTGTGCAGGACCACAAGGCATGGAGATAGTTGTCAAGTGTGTTTTCATTGCAGTGTGTGCAGATGTTTGATTGTGACAGACCCACCCTGAACATCCTTTGTCCTGTATAATGAGTTCTATGCAGAATTTTGAATTGTATTAGTTGCATATTTGAATTTTTAGTCATTTTAAAGGTGTTTGAACATATTTGTGACCATTTATCTTTATTAAAGTTACTGGATAAGTCACCCTCCCATTTTGAAGTTGGAAGACAGATTGAGTCTTCTAGTTTGGATAATAGTCTATATGTTTTTGATAATAGCTTTGGGGCATTGAGATTCATGGATTCTGCCACCCTAATAGGTAGCTGTAAGTTTAATTGATTAATGGTATATTTTTTTTTACATATAATAGATTTAAGCTGGTGATATTGTAAAAAAAAAATTCTACTGATTCCATATTGGGAAGTGAGAATATTAAATGACAAGAAGTTTCCATTTTCTATTATATGTTCTAATTGAAAAGCTTTTTGTTTTGCAGGATGTCAGGGTTGTTCCAGAGGGGTGTAAACTTACATGGAAAAAGTAAGGATTTGGTTATTTTTAGAAATTCCCACCAAGCCACTAAAGATGAACTGATATGGATGCTTTTAAAACACTTATTTGTTTTGATGGTTGAGCTGATCAATCAATCAACCTTTATTTATATAGCACCTTCTCATACTCTGGCGAACCCAAGGTGCTGTACAGATAAAATGACAACAAATAAAACATCAAATCATA
Source organism: Melanotaenia boesemani (assembly GCF_017639745.1). NCBI lineage: Eukaryota > Metazoa > Chordata > Actinopteri > Atheriniformes > Melanotaeniidae > Melanotaenia > Melanotaenia boesemani. The sequence goes on along the minus strand of NC_055682.1, from coordinate 444,434 downwards.
ATAAAACAAGCAGTTTAAAACAGTAAAGTAACAGATAAAAATATAATTAAATTAAAAGACCTAGCCCAATGATCCTGCTCTCTAGGGTTAAAAGCCAAAGTAAAGAGAAAAGTTTTCAAAAGACATTTAAAATTGTTCAGATCTTTGGCAGACCTCACAGATAGAGGAAGTCCATTCCAAAGTTTTGACGCCACCACGGAAAAAGCTCTGTCTCCCCGAGTGACTAACCGAGTTCTTGGGACAACTAACCTCAATTGATTTTCCGACCTCAGTGCCCTACCAGGACGGTGGTGGTGTAGCAACTCGGAGAGATAAGGAGGTGCTAGACCATGTAAACATTTAAAAGTGAAGAGTTACAGTTTAAAAGAAATTCTAAAGGCAACAGGCAGCCAGTGAAGGGATCGCAGCACTGGCGTAGTGTGCTCCCGCCGTCTAGTACCCGTTAGTAAGCGGGCAGCTGAGTTTGCATCAGCTGAAGACGGCGCAGAAGAGACTGATCAATCCCAGAATAAAGGGAGTTACAGTAGTTCAGTCTAGAGAAAATGAATGCATGAATAACCCTTTCTAGGGCATCACGGGGAAGGTAAGGTTTAATTCTACTGATAAGCCTCAGCTGATAAAAGCTAGACTGGACTACTGCACAAACCTGCCTGTCAAATTTGAGGTTAGAATCAAATAAAACACCAAGGTTTTTAATAAAAGAATGAATAAATAAGTCCAGGGTACCAATAACTGCAATGAGCCGGGAGCCGGGCCACCTAAGTGGCCCCACCCGCCATGCACCGCATGCCATGCCCCCCAGGTGTTGTTTGTGTGTTGTGTTTCTTGTGTTTTGGTGTCTCGGTGCAATTAAAACTGAGAGGTGAGCAGCCACGGGGTGCATCCAAGGAGACCACTGAATGGTCTCCTCCGTTCCACCCCGCATGGCTCCACGCCTCCCAACTCCCTACGTGTGTGTGTGTGAGACAGAGAGAGCGGGAAATAAGAGGGGTCCGGGGATTTACGTCCAGAGGGAAGCAAACTTCCCTCTGGATGATGAGCCTTTAGTGGCATTAGGCACCCCCGCTCCCCAGGAGGCCCCCCAGGGCAAGACAGGCCAGGAGAGGCCGCCCCCCACGACCGGGCCATTCAGGGACTGCAGCCAGTGAGCCGTCACCCACACCAGAAAATACCCACCCTCCCACACCCCTAACGGGGAATAAGAGGATGGGGACAGCGGCAGACCCACGGCCCACCACCAGGTAGTTTACTTTAGATAGAACCATCATTTTAACTGTGGCAACCCTCCCCATGAGTGATATGGGTAAGCGCCTCCACCGTGAGAGATCATCCTCTATTGTTTTAAGTAACTGGACAAAATTTAGCTTTGTTAGTTCTGATAACCTGGGGGAAATGTTTACGCCTAGATATCTAATGTTTCCAGACTGTATTGTAGTATTGGGTGTGTTTTGTAGGTCACAGTTAATTGGCATAACAATAGTCTTTGACCAGTTAATAGAGTAGTCAGATATTGAAGAGAATGTGTTAATAAGTGTGATTGTCTGGGGGAGAGATGTTGGTGAGTTCTGGAGGAAAAGTAATACATCATCAGCATAAAGACCTATCTTGTGTTCTATATTTTTGGCATGGATTCCTTTAATCTCTTTATTTTGTCTTATGGCAGCAGCTAGGGTTTCAATAAAAATAGCAAAGAGTGATGGAGAAAGCGGGCAGCCCTGTCTGGTTCCTCTCTGCAAACAGAAGCTTGGAGAAGTTTGATCGTTGGTCTTCACACATGCATTTGGGTTGTTATATCATATTTCTATCCAAACTATAAAAGATGACCCAAACCCAAATTTGTTTAACATTGCAAATAAAAATTTCCAGTTTACTCGGTCAAATGCTTTTTCTGCGTCTAAAGAAATGACTGAGGATTCCAGATTATGTAGAGTAGAATAATCTATGATGTTAATTAATCTACGCATGTTAGAAGAGGAATGTCTACATTTAATAAAGCCTGTTTGGTTAGGATGTTTTATTAGAGGGGTTATTTTTTCTATCCTTCTGGCCAAAGCTTTGCTAATTATTTTCAGATCTACATTTATTAGTGAAACTGGACGGTAACTGGATGGAAGTGTCGGGTCTTTACCTGGTTTTAATAGTAGAGTAATATTGGCTAGGTTCATATTTGAAGGTATTTTTTGTTTTTCCCTTATTTCTAATATCATATTGTAGAAAGTGGGTGCCAGCATTGTCCAGAATTCTTTGTAGAATTCTGCTGGGTAAACATCTGGACCTGGACCACCTGGACCTGAACCATCTGGACATGGACCATCTGGACCTGGACCATCTGGACCTGGAGCTTTATTGTTGGGCATATGCTGGAGAGATTCATGGAGTTCACCGACTGAAAGAGTTTATTTTCATGTTTTAATTGTGGAAGATTGATGTTACTAAGAAATTGATCAATATTGTCATCTGTTGTAGTTAGTTGTGATGTATTTAATGTTTTATAGAATTCTTTGAAAGTGTTATTTATCTTGTCAGGGTCATCGCTGATGTTTCCTTCTGGATCTCTGACAGAGGAGATAGTTGTTTTCTCCTTGTTTGTTTTTAACTGATTAGCCAGGAACCTTCCAGATTTGTTGCCATGCTCAAAGTTCTCCAAACGAAGTCTTTGCACCAAGAATTGTGTTTTTATCTATTATTTCATTAAATTCAAGTTTAGCTTTCCTTATAGCATTTAGTGTGTGCTCTTCTGGGGAGACATGGTAAGCTCCTCTAAGGATTTAATTCTGAGTTCTAACTCTGAGATTCTCAAAGTTTCCTTCTTTTTCTTATGAGAAGAAAAGGAAATTATTTTCCCTCTCATTACTGCTTTTCCTGCTTCCCAAAGAACACACGCTGAAGTTTCTGGCAAGTCGTTATTTTCTAGATATAAGGACCATTCTCTTTTAAAGTAGCTGATAAACTCAGGATCTTTAAGTAATGACGTATTAAATCTCCAGTTTCTAGTTGCTGGTTTATTGCTCTTACTTCTCAGAGTGAATGATACTGGTGCGTGATCACTAATGCTAATAGGATGGATTCTGATTTCTGACATGTCATTCATCAGCGAGCTGCTAGTTAAGAAATAATCTAATCTAGAATAGGAATGGTGAACTGAAGAGAAGAAGGTGTATTCTCTTAGTGTGGGATGGTGAGAGCGCCGAGCATCACAGAGACCAAAATCCTTCATGTTTAACAGTTTCTGAGGATTTCCAGACTCGATGAGCTCCTGTGGTACTATGTTTGTCCAATATTATGTAAAAATCACCTCCTATAATTAATGTGTTACCTGAGTGACCATAGTGACGGGCAGTGGATTTACTGTTAACTAAATGATCTTTTATGGCAGTTTTATGGATATAACATGATCTACTGAGAAAACAGGAAAATTAAAGCACATACCAAGTCAGTAGAGCCACGGAGTGATGTCCGGGTCGCGGTACAGCTGTCCATTAATACATAATTTATCCACCCCGATGACAGCGCGAGCACCTTCCGTGATGGATTTCCTCCTGATTGGAAACAGGACTCTCCGTCAGTCCAGAATCTCTCTGGGATATTGGTCGTTTACTCCAAAGTTCGTTCCCTTCAGTTCGCGGCCCTGGTTCTTCACCTGCTCCTTCTGTTTGAAGCTGACGAACTTCACTACAATAGGTCTTGGTCTGCTGGACCCGGGTTTCCTCCCGCCGAGCCGATGGACTCTGTGAAAGGAGATGTTTTTCATCGTTTCCTCCGGGAGCTTCAGGTGGGTTTTGATGAAGTTTTTTACCGTGGTCTCGGGGTCCTCCTCCGTCTGCTCTGGAATCCCTGCAAATACCAGGTTTTCTCTCATGCTCCGCGCCTGCAGATCGATCACCGTTTCCTTCATCTTCTTATTTTCCTCCGAGAGACGGGTCAAGCCCTCGGTGAGGGATTTTACTGACTCTCTGAGACCAGCATTTTCTACAGCCAGAGTTTCCACCTGCTTCTGGCTGAACTCTAATGATTCATGTAGTGCCTGGAACTCCTTGTGGAGAATTTCTACCAGGCTCAAATGCACATCAAAACTACTGAGTTTCTTATCTATGGAGATCAGAACATCCGTTGAGTCGTTCCCCGGTGGTGAAATAGCTCCAGGTGAATCCTCATTTTGCTGTCTCTTGGCCTTAGATGAGGTGGAGCGGGTTGACGTGTCAACGATCTATAAAATCTGTCAGGCTGGCCAAATCCTCCCCGCTGTACTCCAGAGTGTACCTTTTAAAGACACTATTTTCCTACTTTAAAGAATATTTTGATTCGGCTGGCACAAAATACAATTGAATGAGAGTATAAATGTTTGGGCGCGCCTAGTTTGAATCTGCCGTCTCCCCGGAACTTACCTGCCACTTTTGGAGGGTCACTTTTCCAACTGTGACCCCAGACGTTTGTGGCAAGGTATTCAGGCCACCACAGACTACAAACCCAGCAACCCCACCCCCACAGCCATGGACACCTACTTCCTGAATGAGCTTAATGACTTTTATGCTCGCTTCAAGAGGGACAACAAAAACAAAGACACTGCTGCCAAGACCACACTGTCAGCAGACCACCAGCCCTCACACTGTCCTCCACTGATGTCTACACAGCGCTGAGCCAGATCAGTCCATGCAAGGCTGCTGGTCCTGATGGCCTCCCTGGACGTGTGCTCAAAGCATGTGCAGAGCAGCTTGCTGGGATCTTCACGAACATTTTCAACCTGTCCCTTGCCCAAGCTGTTGTGCCAACATGCTTCAAAACTACAGCCATTGTGCCGAAACACTCCAACCCGGTTTGCCTCAATGACAACCGCCCAGTAACACTCACATCCATCATTATGAAGGGCTTTAAGCGGCTGGTCCAGGCACACCTGAAGAACTCCCTCCCACCCACACTGGATCCACACCAGTTTGCCTACCACAGCAACAGGAGCATTGATGATGCAGTTTCCCTAGCGCTGCACTCTGTGCTCACACACCTGGACAACAGCAACACATATGCACGATTGCTGTTTGCTGACTTCAGGTCAGCATTCAACACTGTCATCCCCTCCAAGTTAATCACTAAACTCAGAGATCTGGGCACCGACACATCAATCTGCAATTGGATTATGGACTTCCTGACCAACAGACCACAGCACGTTAGGTCAGGCCACACCTGCTCCACCACCATCACCCTCAACACTGGGGTGCCACAGGGCTGTGTGCTGAGCCCATTCCTCTTCTCCATCTTCACCCACGACTACAGACCTGTGCACGGATCCAACTCCATCATCAAGTTTGCATACGACACCACGGTGATTGGTCTCATCAGGAACAACGATGAGACCACCTACAGAGAAGATGTGCAGCACCTGGCCACGTGGTCCACTGCAAATAACCTGCTCCTCAACACCAGCAAGACCAAGGAGCTCATTGTAGACTTCAGGAAGGAGAAAAGAGGCACACACGACCCCATTTGTATCAACACGAAGACTGTAGAGTGTGTCTCCAGCTCCAAGTTCCTGGGGACCCACATCTCAGAGGACCTGTCCTGGACCACCAACACCTCCAGTCTGGTCAAGAAAGCTCACCAGCGCCTGTTCTTCATGAGGACCTGAGGAAGAGCCACCTGGCCTCAGCCACCCTGGTGAACTATTACCGCTGTGTGAAAGTCTGGTATGGAAGCTGCTCGATCACGGAGCGCAAGGCACTGCAGCGGGTGGTGAAAACTGCCCAACGCATCGCAGGAACTCCACTTCCAGCCATCGACGACGTCCAGAAGAAACACTTTCTGAACCGAGCTCGCAGCATTCTTAAGTACTCTTCCCACCCTGACTGTTTTCCCTACTGCCCTCGGGCAAGAACTTCAGGAGGTTCCGGACAAGGACCTGCAGACTGAGGAATAGCTTCTTCCCCAGAACTGTGTCCTTACTGAACTCATGCTGACCCAACTTCACTGCCCACCCCCCATTCCTCTGTGGACCATAAACTGTACTCCACCACCACTGCACCACTTGATTATCCTGAACACACGCATATGACTAGTTTTAGCAAACCTAGGTAGCTACTGCCTATATTACTGCAATATTTCATGTCATTCCACCTGCAGCTTTGTATAGCATTTTATCATCTGTATATTTCATCCTGTAAATCATGTTCATAGTTTGTTTATAGTTGACTATATTTAAAGCCCATATTAATCTGGATAATATGTTCATAGTCCATTCTGTAAATCACTAAGATATTCTCATAACATACCATGTACATATTTAATTTCTTATATCTGCACTTGCTGCTTTTGCACTTCTGGTTAGATGTTAAACTGCGTTTTGTTGCCATGTACCTGAACATGTGTGATGACAATAAAGTTGAATCTAATCTAATTTAATCTAAAACAATAACAAAGTGCCCTGCAGGATCTGTGTCTATATTTGTTGCTCCAAATGGTAATGTTTTATTAATCAAGATTGCCGTTCCCCGAGCCTCAGAGTTAAACTCTGAGTGGTATACCTGACCTACCCATCCAGTCTTTCTTCGAAAACGATCAGCTGCCTTTCCCGAAGAAATGCTGTATCAATCTTAAGTCGTTGTAAATGTGTTATAACCTTTTTCCTCTTTACCAGGTGATTGAATGATTTTACATTCCAGCTCACAAAATTCACCACACAGTCATTAGGTGATCTGGATGTGCACATTCCTGCTCAAGTAGGGGAATGTGATAGCACCGTACACACAGCAAGAGAGAGAGAGAGAGAGAGAGAGAGAGAGAGAGAGAGAGAGAAGAAATAAAATGAAAAAAGGAAATAAATAAGTAATCTGGCTGAATCCCAACCCCCAGAACAATATCAACAATTACACCAAATTGAACATGGTGACTGCAAAAATGTTGCAAGACAATCCACACATATAGTGCTTATCTGGTCAACTATAAGTGTCAGGGAGCTCAGCCTCCTGCAGTCTCCTGCAGTTCTCTGACCTGCCACAGCTGGTCCTGATCAGTTCATCTTCATCAGGACCTATTGGATTCACTTGATCCACAAGGTATATAAGGAGCCTTCCTGCCCTTATTCCTTGTCGGATCTTAACCAACGCACACTATGGACTCACCCCTTTTCTGATCCAAGCTTCTCATCTCCAAACCGACTCTCTCAGGTCTGTCTATACCCAGACCTTTCTGTTTATACATGCTTTTCAGTGAAGAGGGGTAAACTGCCTACGTCTCAGTGGAGTCTGCGTTACAGAAGATCCGACCAAACAACATGAGTCGTAAGAGGAGAGAGGAACTTCCCCTAGCTGGCCCACCATTTTCTAATGAAGTGGAGATGACTCGATGGCTGCACCAAATGATAGCCATTCAGAAGAGTGGTCCTGAATGGCCTCCTTACCAGGGCTCAAGGCTGGCAATTTGGAGGACTCCAGCCTCCAAGTTCTCCATCCCGGAGCCACAGCAACAGTCACAGGCAGCTCTGGTCCTGCAGCCTTCGACACCTGCTTCCCGGTCAGCTCCAGCTCTACAGCGTCCGACGCCTCAGCAACGGTCCACTCCGGTTCTACAGCGTCCAACGCCACAGCCGCTGTCAGTTCCGGTTCAGCAGCCGGTCATGCCTGCCTCCCAGTCCTGTCCTGCTCCGCAGCCTCCGACGACTGCTCCCCGGTCAGCTCCGGCTCTACAGCGTCCAACGTCACAGCCACAGTCAGCACCGGTTCTGCAGCCGCCCAAGCCTGCTTCCCAGTTCAGCCCGGCTCTACAGGGTCAGAGGCCACAGCAACGGTCAGTCCCGGCTCTACAGCATCCTACGCCTCAGCCCCGGTCTGTTCCTGTCCTGCAGCCTCCCGTGCCTGCTCCCCGGTCTTCACCGGCTATCCCACGTCCGACGCCGATGCCACGGCCTGCCCCTGCTCGGTCTCCGACGCCTGCTCCACGGGCTGCTTCAGTTCTACCTCCAACGCCAGCGCAACGGTCCTGCCCGGCGCTTACAGGTCTGAGGTCAGCTCCAGGGTCCACACAACCTCTGGATGTTCCTGTCTCCGAGGAGGTCGATGATCGCGACGCTCCTCTCCAGCCGGTGGTTCCTGCCTCTGAGGGGGTCGAAGGACGCAACGCTCCTCTCCAGCCGGTGGTTCCTGTTTCTGAGGGGGTCGACGGTCGGGACGCTCCTCTCCAGCCGGTGGTTCCTGTCTCTGAGGGGGTCGACGGTCGCGACTCTCCTCTCCAGCCGGTGGTTCCTGTCTCTGAGGAGGTCGAAGGATGCAACGCTCCTCTCTAGCCGGTGGTTCCTGTCTCTGAGGAGGTCGACGGTCGCGACACTCCTCTCCAGCCGGTGGTTCTTGTCTCTGAGGGGGTTGACGGTCGCGACGCTCCTCTCCAGCTGGTGGTTTCTGTCTCTGAGGGGGTCTAAGGTCGCGACGCTCCTCTCCAGCCTGGGACGCCAGTCTCCGAAGGGGTCTCCGAGCGAGACGCTCCTCTCCAGGCTCTGGCTCTTTCCCTGTCTGAGCGACCTCCTGGTCGTCCATTGGAACTAATCCCTTGTGCCTATCTTCTAGAGCTCCAGTCAGCTCGCCTGCCAGAGATCCAGCTCCAGTCAGGCCGTCCGCCTGAGCTCCAGCTCCAGCCCGAGCAGCCCTCTGGCAGTCTGCCAGAGGTCCAACCTGTTCAGCCGCCGGTGGTCCAGCCTGCCCAACCGCTGCCAGAGATCCAGCCAGCCTGTTCTCCAGAGCTCCGGTCCGAGTATGCCCATCCGCCAAGGGTCAGCTCCAGGCCTACACGTCCTCCAGGTCCTCCTCCAGAGATCCGGCCCTCGTCTGGTCATCCTCCGGGTCGTCCTTCTTCCATGACCCGGCCCTGGTCTGGTCGTCCTCAGGGTCGTCCTCCTTCCATGACCCAGCCCTGGTCTGGTCGTCCTCCCAAGATCCGGTCCCGGCCCTGGTTCGCTCGCCCTCCGGCCCGTCCTCCAGAGGTCCCAGCTCCAGTCAGCGCACCTGCCAGAGATCCAGCTCCAGTCAGGCCGTCCGCCTGAGCTCCAGCTCCAGTCAGTCCGGCCTCCCAAGTCCCGGCCCCGGTCTGCTCATCCTCCTTGGGTCCGGCCCCGGCCTGCTCGTCCTCCGGGTCGTCCTCCAGATGTCCAGCCCCGGTCTGCTCATCCTCCTTGGGTCCGGCCCCGGCCTACTCGTCCGCCTGGTCATCCTCCGGAGATCCGGCTCCTGCTGCCGCAGCTTTCTGCCATCTCTCTGGGCCGTCTGGAATCCGGCCCTTAGAGGGGGGGGGGGCTCTGTCAGGGAGCTCAGCCTCCTGCAGTCTCCTGCAGTTCCCTGATCTGCCACAGCTGGTCCTCATCAGTTCATCTTCATCAGGACCTATTGGATTCACCTGATCCACAAGGTATATAAGGAGCCTTCCTGCCCTTATTCCTTGTCGGATCTTAACCAACGCACACTATGGACTCACCCCTTCTCTGATCGAAGCTTCTCATCTCCAAACCGACTCTCTCAGGTCTGTCTATACCCAGACCTTTCTGTTTATACATGCTTTTCAATAAAGAGGGGTAAACTGCCTACGTCTCAGTGGAGTCTGCGTTACAATAAGAAAACTAAAACCCAGAAATATTTCTGATGTTATGTCGCAATTTAAAATGGTTGATTTAAAAATCCTACAAGAAAAAGTTTGACATTTGAAATCAACAACATGCACTCTGGACATGATCCCATCCGACTTTTTAAAACCAGTTTTTACCTCAGTAGAAAGTGATCTCCTACTGATAGTTAAGCTCACTGGCATCAAGCATTTTTCCCAAGTCACTAAAGATAGCTGCTATTAAGCCTCCTAAAGAAAAGGACTCTAGACACCTCTATAATGAACAACTATAGACTGTCTCTAACCTCTTTTATTTCCAAGATTATTGAGAAAGTTGTATTTCACCAGCTTCATGACTTTTTAAATGAAAGTGGAAATCTGGATAAATTTCAGTCCGGCTTCCGACCTCATCACAGCCCTGAAACAGCTCTGGTCACAGTGGTAAAGGACTGGTTCTGGTCAAGTATCAGTCATGGTTCTGTTGGCTCTCAGTGCTGCGTTTGATACTGTAGACCACAGAATCCTGTTGCACAGGATGGAAAACTGGTCTGGACTTCTGGAGTCTCTGTCTCCAGACGACTGCAGTCCAGCAGAGTTACTGTGTCAGTGTCTGGAGCAAATAAACACCTGGATGAAGGAGAATTTTCTACAATTACATGAAGACAAAACTGAGATGATTCTGTTTGGTAGCAAAGAGAAGAGGGTCAGCATTGGTAAACACCTGGAGACTCGGGCTCTTAAAACCACCAACCAAGTTGGTAACCTTGGAGTGTTGATAGACTCAGACCTGACTTTCAGCAGCCACATCAAAGCTTCACTAAGAAGCTTTTTACCATCAACAGAATTAAAAGTTTAGTCTTCCAGAAAGACCAAGAGCGCTATAGTGTTTTTTCATGTACTAACATGTTCAGGTTGGGACTTTAATGACAACTGCCAAATATCACGTCCTTTGGTCAACCGCATTCAGAGTTATAGCCACTTCCTGTTTGATGGCGAGGGACTAAAACCTCACAGGCAGCCATTTTAATCATGATGGTATAAGAAGTTTCTTAAAACAAGAAGTTATAAGACTTCCTATTTTTTTTAGGACAGTGCTCCAAGAAGATTTTTTATTCGCCCCACTATTTAGAACATGTGTAGCAAATTTCATAAAGATTGATGACATGCAGTGGCGGGACCATAAATAGGTGGCACTCTTGTTCGATAGTGCCTTCTCCAGGTCAGGAATGAGGTCCTGCCCCAAGTGGAGGAGTTCACGTATCTCGGGGTCTTGTTCAGGAGTGAGGGAAGGATGGAACAGGAGATCGACAGGCAGATCGGTGCAGCGTCTGCAGTGATGCGGACTCTGCATCGGTCTGTCGTGGTGAAGAAGGAGCTGAACCAAAAGGCAAAGCTCTCGATTTACCGGTCGATCTACGTTCCTACCCTCACCTATGGCCACGAGCTGTGGGTAGTGACCGAAAGAACAAGATCGCGAATACAAGCAGCCAAAATGAGTTTTCTCCGCAGGGTGGTCGGGCTCTCCCTTAGAGATAGGGTGAGAAGCTCGGTGATCCGGGAGGTGCTCAGAGTAGAGCCGCTGCTCCTCCACATCGAGGGGAGCCAGATGAGGTGGCTCAGGCATCTCGTTGGGATGCCTCCTGGACGCCTCCCTGGTGAGGTGTTCACCCGCCTGCCTGCCTGCGTGCCACAATGCCTTCTCCATCCCTTAGATTCCTTGTAAATAAATCTTTCGTTCACTATACTTCAGTGTCTGCGCTTGGATTCCTATTCTCCCCCCGAGATCCGTAACAGTTATACACTATCGATAACTAGGATGAGCTTATTATGACAAAAAAAAAAAAAGTGTGGAAATGTCCCAAATAACCATTGTCTATTCTTGTTATGACTAAATGAGGACACTGGAGTTTGCAAAGTGGGAATATTGCAACAGGTTGACCATTCACAAGCAGCGGAGCTTGGGTCCGGGCACGATGCAGAACATCAGTGCAGTCCTGGTAGTAATGAAGCTTGGCTATGATAGTGCACAGATTCCCACCTGGCCTCTTTGGTACAGGGCTTCTGTGTGAGCGATCGATGATTACATCTTTATCCATACCCAGGACTTCACGTAATAGCGCAGATACAGCCATGGTTGTGCTCGACTCAGGGCCCTCTGGGATTCCTATGTTACAGATGTTTCATCTCTGCAACCTGCCTTCCAAATCATCACATTTGTCCTTCAGGTCAGACAGCTCTTTTTTAAACTTGTTACCGTAGTTTGTAGGACGGTAACTTCATCACTCCACATTCATAACCCTCTACCTCCTTCACCGTATCCTTCACTGCATCAATGTTGGCATGTGTTGTGGCTGTGCAGCTACCAATCTCATTCTTTATTGCCTGCACTTCAGCTATAATCCCATCGAAATCATCTTTAAGTGCATTTCTGAGCTCTTGTTTTATCACCGTAGACGTCATTCTTGATGGTTTGAAGAAGTTGAGTTTTTAGGGCTATAATATCCGTGTTCCGCGTATCGCTCGCTCCTCATTGAGCGCAGAGTCGCTGTTTCCGGGTCGTCATCTGTACTCTCGCCCAAAGAGGCGCAGGGGCTAGTTGCTACTGCTCCGGTGTACTTTTATTTTCTGAGTTTGGAAGCCATTTTTGTGTGATATAAATTTGTAGGTTGAAAATAATTATTTTTGAAACTTATTCAGCGGGAGCCCTCAGAGACACGTCTTATTTCATTGCTGGCTCACTAGCCTCTCCATGTCTACTTCTTTTTAAGTTAGTTTTAACTAAATTTATTTTATATAGTTTTATGATATTTTATTTAAATTTTATTACTATTTTAGCATATTATTTATTATTTTATGGCGTCCTCTATGTATTTTTATTATTGCTACTGCCTACTGAGTTGGCCTCCCAGCTCTTTAAGACATTTTTAAGAGCTCAGCGATCAGCTGCTGCAGGTTTAAGTCAGTCAGCTGTTCCAGGCTGCAGGGGCAAAGTATTTAAACGCCTTTTTGTCAAATTCACTGTGAGCTTTGGGGACTGTCAGTAAAAGAAAATCGTATTACTCAACTTAAATGAAATATTTACAAAGGTAAGCAGGAAGCAGGTCAAAGTTGGATTTATAGATAAAGTAATACCAATGTCAAAGTCTGCGTATGGAGACTGAAGCCACTGAACTCTGGTATAAGGATGCAGTGGTGGGTGAGAGCTCTGCAGCCTGTCACAACACTGAAAGCACCGTGGTTCACAGAGTCCACATAGCGCAAGGTCTGAACAGAGGCATGCATTTCCAGCAGGCCTACACAGTCTATCAAGAGAAGGAAAGTAGCTTCCACAAGCTTTTTTTTTTCTGGCAAGAGAAACTGAATTTATTCTTATGATAAAAGCCCAGCTAAAGTCTCCCAACAAGGTTTTCCACATCATCTACAGGTTAAATGTTCATCAGTTAAAATATCTAAATACTTATTTTGAGCCACAAACTCAATATGACCATCGTGCAAGGTTTTAATGTTGGGAGGAGAGTCAGCTGCCTTCCTAGCATTATAAAACACAGCTTTAGTTTTAGTTTCATTCAGCACTAATTTCAAACCAAGCAGTCAGGACCGTTTGATGTCAGAAGCACATGGCAAGTCCGTGACAGCCTGAACAAGGATAGTACCACGCCACTAAACTACAGTATCGTCTGCATAGAAATGAACTTATATTATAAGTTCTTGTATTTGAAATATTTTGACCCAGATTGTTGACATAAATAGAAAAAAGAGCATCACATGATTTTTTATTGTCTAGTGCCTCCATAACATCATTCACGACCGTTAATGATGCTGCAATGGTGCTGTGGTGTTTCCTAAAGTCTGACTGATGTGGAAAGAGAATATTTTTGGTGTATAGGAAAACTTTCAATTGATAACTCACCAATCCGTCAAGAACCTTTGACAAAACTGATAGAATAGTGTGCACGTGACTGTGTGTGAAAGAGACGGTGCTTTTTAAATTACTGTTATCTACTGTTATCTACTTTGGTGTGTGAACGATTGTTTTATTTGAATATGCAAGAATTACTTTTTATCTTGTAAAGCACATTGTGCTGCCTTCGGCATGAAAAGTGTCAGCCGTTAGCCTAGTTAGCTGTTAGCAACTAAACCTAAAGGTATCTAAAGGTGTTGTCTCTAACAACAGTCCAGGAATCTGTTGTTCATGTGTGTGTGTGTGTGCGCGCACATTGATGGATTTTGTATCATTTTCACATTACTGGTGTAATTATCGTGAATGGGTACTAGTCGGACCTGAGGAAGAACAGCAGCAATGATGAGCTAATGGAGATCCACAACAAACCTTCCTCATCATCACCACCATCATCACCATTATCATCATCATCAACATCATCATCAACATCAACATCATCACCACCATCATCATCATCACCATCATTACCATCATCATCATCACCACCATCACCATCACCATCATCATCACCATCATCATAATCATCACCATCATAACCACCATCATCATCATCACCATCATCACCATCACCATCATCACCGTCCCCCTTCATCAACATCATCATCACCATCCCATCCTCATCATCACCATCATTACCACCATCATCACCACCATCAACATCATCACCATCACCATCATTACCATCACCATCACCATCATCACCATCCCCATCATCATCTCCATCATCATCATCACCAAATAAGACTGAGGGACACGCTTACTGATCTTCAAACTTTATTATCGTTTAGCTTCACACTGTCGGACCACCAGAGGGCTCTGCATTTCGGGGACCTCAGCAGCGTGTAGCGGATAGTTGGGTTGAGGGTTCATCCCACAGGTGGCAGCTCAGCCAGTTCAGTTCAGTTGGCTGCAAGGATCTGGTCCACCCACCCCCGGAGCTCGGTGACGCGGGCGTAGACAGCAGGAGTGGTGGTGTAGCAGCGGCTGCTTCCCCAGGAAACAATGCCCACCAGAGTCCAGACATTGTCCTTCTCACAGACCAGAGGACCACCAGAGTCTCCCTGAAAGACAACCAACTCGTCAACAAGAAGCAGGTACATGGGTCAGCAGGTGGGCAACTAAGGCAGGGCCTCACCATGCAGGAAGTAGCTCCGTCTCCTCCAGCACAGATCATGACATCGGAGATGTTGCTGCCCCAGTGCTGCTTGCAGTCCTGGTTGGACAGCAGGGGCAGGGCAGCCTGTTGCAGCTTGTTGGGAGTACTGGGAGCTGTGTGAATCACAGAGATCACAGTCACTGGAAAAAAGGTCCAGCTGGAGGCTTTACACAAGCAGGTTCTCATAGCTCTGGACTGAAAACCTGATCTGGGATCCAGATGTGTGTGTGGACATACCGTTGTAGCGGGTCAGACCCCATCCAGAGGTGACGCAGGTCATTCCAGCATCAAAGACATCAGAGGACCCAGGGAGACAGACGGGGGACACGTTGGTCCCGAGGCGGGCGGGGGAGGCAAGCTTGATGAGGGAGATGTCATTGTTGATGGTACTGGGGTTCCAGTTGGGGTGGGTGAACACCTGAAAGAGAACAGGGGGAAGAGTCAGTAGGGGGGGGGGGGGGGGGGATGGGGGGTCTGGAGGTGGTTCTGAGTGGCTGAAGGAGCTTCTCACCTTTGCAGGCTTCAGAACCTGGACGTCCTCGTTGGAGTTGTAGCCCTTATCGTGCTCTCCTGCAATCACTTGGTGGTAGGTCCTGTTGGGAAAAACACAACAGTTACAGCCTGTACACGTCTCAGGTGTCCATCAGCCCTGAGAGCTACAGCTGGTTCTGGTTGGACCCACATGACGTTGCAGTGGGCGGCGGTCACCACCCAGTTCTCGTTGATCAGAGATCCTCCACAGAAGTGGAATCCATTGGATTGCTAAGAGGAAAACAAACAGAGGTCAGGAAAGAAAAACAGCTGTTTAAGTTTGACAGGTCAGCTGACTCACCTGCAGAGACACCTGCCAGGGCCACGAGTGAGGCACCGCCTCCTCGCCGTTCACGATGCGGGCATATCCGGATACCTGGGGGGGGATGGCAGGGATGCCACAGCCTGAATGGTTGACAGGAAATAGGTTTAAAAGAGATGTTAATTAAGGACAGCGTCAGAGGGTAAACATGTGCTCACCGTAGGCGGCACTGACGAAGGCAAAGCAGATGATCCAGAGGAAGGCCATGATGATGACGATAATGATGATGAAGAGCTGAGACTCAGCTTTATACTTAAAGGCTGCACAGCCTCAGCCAATCAGAGCCAAGGTTCAGCTGTCAGCTGCTTATCATCACTGAGGTGGCGAACATGTTCCCACGGGTCACACGCCTCAGCGGGGAGCTCACTGATTGGCTGGGGGAGGAGCATGTCCAACAGAGTTTAGAGAGATAAACACACTGAGTTCAGCGGGAACTTCAGCTCAGTTGTTGTCTCTATAGTATCAACAGAAGCAGGAGGCATTGTAACACAGTTAACAAAAAGCCCATCAATACCACCGTAACTTTTATTATAGCGATAAATGACCTTAACTTTAATTACAGCCAAAAAAATACCACCTTAACTGTGGTTACAGCCCATCAATTTCACCATAAATTTTCTTAAAGCGATAAATACGACCTTAACTTAAATTACAACCAAAAAAATACCACCTTAACTTTTTTATAGCCATAAATACCATCTTAAATGTGATTACAGCCAAATAATACCACCTTAACTGTGATTACACAAAGAAAATACCACCTTCAGTGTGATTGCACCAAAAAAAAGAAACACCTTAACTTTTATTATATGCATAAATACCACCTTAACTTTGATTACAGACAAAAATACCACCTTAACTGTGATTACAGCCAAAAGAATACCATCTTACTTGTGATTACGGATTCCACCTTAAGTTTTATTACAGCCATAAATACCACCTTAACTGTGATTACACCCAAAAAATTATCACCTTCAGTATGATTACACCCAAACAATACCACCTTATGTCACATGCAGCGGGCGGAGGTGAGGACCCAAATGCAGGCAGTCAGGCAGGAGGCAAAATTGGTGCAGGTGACAGGTTTATTTTCCAGAACTTGAGACAAGGAACCACACACGACAGGGATAACTCCAGTACAAAACAAGACAGGCCCACCGACAAAGTTCAGGGGGGGCCACCTGGAGGCTGAACAGACGGCAGGATCAGGTCAGGAGGCCGGCCAGGGGGCCGGACGGACCGGGACAGAACCTCCGGCGGACGACCCGGAGGCTGTGCAGACAGCAGGATCAGTTCAGGGGGCCGGCCAGGGGGCCAGACGGACCGGGGCAGAACCTCCGGCGGACGACCCGGAGGCTGTGCAGACAGCAGGATCTCAGGCAGATGGGCAGGCTTGGACCAGAGCTCTGGAGGACAGGCAGGCTGGATCACCGGAGGCTGAGCAGGCATGGACCAGAGCACCGGAGGATGGGCAGACTGGATCTCTGGCGGCGGACGGGCAGACTGGATCTCTGGCGGTGGATGGGCAGACTGGATCTCTGGCGGCAGTACCAGTAGCAGGTAAAGAGCGTATCAACCCGAGACCCCCTTGGGAACAGGAACTCGAGCAGGGTGAGGAGCATCTCGGCCTGAGACCCCCTCGGGAACAGGAACTCGAGCAGGGTGAGGAGCGTCTCGACCTGAGACCCCCTCGGGAACAGGAACTCGAGCAGGTTGAGGAGCGTCTCGACCTGAGACCCCCTCAGGAACAGGGACTCGAGCTGTGGACAACCATGGGACCGATACGGGGGAAGAAGATCTGGACACCGTCGTGGGACGCCGAAGAGCTGGGCAGGACCTAGGAGCAGGTGTGGGACGCTGCGGAGCAGGGCAGAACCTCGGTGCAGGCGTGGGACGCTGCGGTGCAGGGCAGGAACTCGGAGCCGGAGTGGGACGCTGTGGCACAGGGCAGGACCTCGGAGCCGGCGTCGGACGCTGCGGCACAGGGCAGGACCTCGGAGCAGGCATGGGACGCTGAGGCACTGGAACTGGAGGCGCCGCTGGAGGCGTGGGCCTGGGAGCCCGTGGCGACACCCGTGCCCGTGGAGCTGATGGCGTCACTCGAGATGTGGACCGAGGAGCTGGTGTCGACCTCCGAGACGAGGCCCACCTCAGTGGCCTGGGGCTTATCGCCAATCCAGTCCCCCAGAAAGGCGACCACTCTGGACAGTCCAGCGGCTCTGGCTCCGTGTCCAGTCCTAGCAGCAGTCCCACCAGTTCGCTTGATGTCATGATCTCGAGGGGCCGCCACCCCCAGTGCCTGGACGTCCTCCTCCTCCTGGACCTTGTAGGAGGAGGTTCAGGAAACCACAGGTCTGGCTCCCCCACCGTAGGGAACCAGTCAGCAACCTCAGAGCCATAATATTGACAAAAAGCCATCAGACCTGCTGGGTCCATTTGTATGGTTGTGGTCAGATTCTTCTGTCATGTGTAACGGGCGGAGGTGAGACCCAAATGCAGGCAGTCAGGCAGGAGGCAGAATTGGTGCAGGTGACAGGTTTATTTTCCAGAACTTGAGACAAGGCACCACACACGACAGGGATAACTCCAGTGAACAAAAACTACACATGACCAAATAAGGATCTGACAATGAATGACTGAAAACCAGGAGTACTTATACACAGAGGGAGTAACAAGACACAGGTGAAGTGGATGATCAGGCCAGGTGATCTAATGAGGCAGAACAGAAATCACAGGAAAACAAGAGGGAAAAAACCAAACATGACAAAACTGAAAGCTAAAGCATGAACATAACTATAAACCAAGAACACCGAACTACACATGACAAAAACCAAAATCCTAAACATGATCAAAACACCCACCAAAACCCAGAAACCGTGACACCTTACCTTTTCTTACACTCATTAATACCACCTTAACTTTGATAACAGCCAAAAAATACCTCCTTAACTTTTATTACACGGATAAATACAGCCATAAAATACCACCTTAAGTGTGATTACAGCCATAAAATACCACCTTAAGTGTGATTACGGCATATCAATTCCACCTAAAATTTTAATATAGCTATAAATACCACCTTAACTGTGATTACAGCCAAACAATTCCACCTTAACTTTTATTACATGCATAAATACCACCTTACCTTTGATTACAGCCATAAAAATACTATCTTGAATGTAATTACAACGAAAACAATACCACCTTAAGTGTGATTACAGCCAAATCAATACCACCTTAACCTTTATTATACACATAAATACCACTTTAACTGTGATTGCAGAAAAAAAAAATACTACCTTAACTTTTATTATAGTCATAAATACCACCTTAACTGTGATTACGGCATGTCAACTCCACCTTAACTTTTATTATAGCCATAAATACCACCTTAACTTTCATTATAGCCATAAATACCACGTTAACTGTAATTACAGCCATAAAATACCACCTTAACTGTGATTACGGCATATCAACTCCACCTTAACTTTTATTACAGCAAAAAATACCACCTTAACTTTCATTATAGCCATAAATACCACCTTAACTGTAATTACAGCCAAAAAATACCACCTTAACTGTGATTACGGCATATCAATACCACCTTAACTTTTATTATAGCCATAAATACCACCTTAACTATGAATACTGCCAAACAATACCACCTTAAGTGTGATTACAGCCAAAAAATACCACCTTAACTGTGATTACGGCATATCAATTCCACCTTAAATTTTATTATAGGCATAAATACCACCTTAACTGTAACTTTTATTACACAAATAAATACCACCTTAACTTTGATAACCGCAAAAAAAATATTACCTTAACTTTTATTACACAGACAAATACCACCTTAACTGTGATTAAAGCCAAAAAATACCACCTTAACTGTGATTACAGCCAAAAAAATATTACCTTAACTTTTATTACACAGACAAATACCACCTTAACTGTGATTAAAGCCAAAAAATACCACCTTAACTGTGATTACAGCCAAAAAATACCACCTTAACTGTGATTACAGCCGTAAAATACCACCTTAACTTTTATTACACGCATAAATACCATCTTAACTTTTATTATAGCCAAACAATACAACCTTAACTCTTATTACATGCATGAATACCACTTTAACTGTGATTGCAGACAAAAAAATACTACCTTAACTTTTATTATACACATAAATACCACCTTAACTGTCATTACAGCCAAAAGAATACTACCTGAAGTGTGATTACAGCCATAAAATACCACCTTAGGTGTGATTACAGCCATAAAATACCACCTTAAGTGTGATTACGGCATATCAATTCCACCTTAAATTTTATTGTATGCATAAATACCACCTTAACTGTGATTACAGTATAAAGAATATCGCCTTAACTGTGATTACAGCCATAAAATACCACCTTAACTTTGATAACAGCCAAAAGAAATATTACCTTAACTTTTATTACACGGATAAGTACCACCTTAACTTTGATTACAGCCAAAAAATACCACCTTAAGTGTGATTACGGCATATCAATTCCACCTTAAATTTTATTATATGCATAAATACCACCTTAATTGTGATTACAGCCACAAAATACCACCTTAACTGTGATTACAGCCAAAAGAATACCACCTTAACTGTGATTACGGCATATCAATTCCACCTTAAATTTTATTATAGGCATAAATCTCACATTCACTGTGATTACAGCCATAAAATACCACCTTAACTTTTATTACACGCATAAATACCACCTTAACTTTTATTATAGCCAAACAATAGCGGCCAGGTAGAAAAGTACCTCGATCCATTCCAGTTTGCATATGGAGGGTAGAGGTGTGGAGGATGCTGTGGTTACCCTTTTACATTTGTTGTTAAAACACCTGGAAGGCACCAAAACTCACGCCAGAGTTTAGTTTGTGGATTTTTCATCTGCATTTAACACTTTGCAACCCTGTTTATTGGTTGAAAGGTTTACTGATTTTAAGATTCATCCTAACTTGACTGGCTGGATTGTGGATTTTCTTACTAACAGGTCCCAATGTGTGAAGGTGAATGGCACATTTTCTAATGTGCTCCCATCTTCCACAGGTTCTCCACAGGGTTGTTATCTTTCTCCTCTTCTATACATTCTGTACACTGACGAGTGTCGCAGTAATGTTAATAACAGATATATTCTAGAGTTTGCTGACGACTCTGCCATCGTTAGCCTTCTTGAGGAAGGTGAGACAGCACATGGGCAGATCGTGGATGATTTTGTGAGCTGGTGTGAAAACTCCTCCCTCCATATAAATGTGTCCAAAACCAAAGATATGGTTATCGATTGTAGAAAGTCTCCGTCAAACCCCCGTCTACTTTTATTAAAGCAGCTGCAATTGAAGAGGTAGACAGTTATAAATACTTGGGTGTGGTCTTCGACAACAAATTATGTTTTAAGTCTCACATTGACTTAACCTCAAAAAAGGTTCACAAGAGGTTATTCTTTTTAAGAAAGATGAGGTCTTTTAACGTTTGCACTAAAATGTTGTCTCTTTTTTACAAAAGTGTAATTGAATCGGTTTTATCCTTTTGTATTATTGCTGGTTCGGGAGCCTAAGTTTGGCAGATAAAAACCGCTTAGGTCGTTTAGTCAAAGCTGCTGGCAAAGTCTCTGGATCCCAGCAGGAGGGTCTTTTGGCCATTTTTAATAAAAATGTGTTGAGGAAAGCTCGTTCTATATTAGACTGCCCGAACCTCCCTCTCCAGAATGAGTTCATTTTATTACCTTCTGGCCGTCGCTTCAAGGCCACTTTGGGGAGGACAAAGAGACTTAAAGTGTCATTTGTCCCTACTGCTGTTCAATTGCTTAACAGCAATGGCCTAAGGTGACAGAGTTGTTTTATTTTGTTTTTAGCTGTGACTCTATTTAACTTATTTTAAGCTCATTTAATGTTTTTTAAGCTCATTTAATGTTTTGAATTGTGAGAATCTCTCTTTTTGACATATGCCTTCAGTTCTGATTTTGTTTGCTGATGTTTTGTGGTGATGTCTGTCCTATGTGTGTGTTTTGGCTGCGAAATCAATTTCCCTTTGGGGACAATAAAGAAACTGAATTTTGAATTTTGAATACCACCTTAACTTTTATTACATGCATAAATACCACCTTAACTTTTATTATAGCCAAACAATACAACCTTAACTCTTATTACATGCATGAATACCACTTTAACTGTGATTGCAGACAAAAAATACTACCTTAACTTTTATTATACACATAAATACCACCTTAACTGTGATTACAGCCAAAAGAATACTACCTGAAGTGTGATTACAGCCATAAAATACCACCTTAGGTGTGATTACAGTCATAAAATACCACCTTAAGTGTGATTACGGCATATCAATTCCACCTTAAATTTTATTGTATGTATAAATACCACCTTAACTGTGATTACAGTCAAAAGAATATCACCTTAACTGTGATTACAGCCATAAAATACCACCTTAACTTTTATTACACGCATAAATACCACCTTAACTTTTATTATAGCCAAACAATACAACCTTAACTCTTATTACATGCATGAATACCACTTTAACTGTGATTGCAGACAAAAAAATACTACCTTAACTTTTATTATACACATAAATACCACCTTAACTGTCATTACAGCCAAAAGAATACTACCTGAAGTGTGATTACAGCCATAAAATACCACCTTAGGTGTGATTACAGCCATAAAATACCACCTTAAGTGTGATTACGGCATATCAATTCCACCTTAAATTTTATTGTATGTATACATACCACCTTAACTGTGATTACAGTCAAAAGAATATCACCTTAACTGTGATTACAGCCATAAAATACCACCTTAATCTTGATAACAGCCAAAAGAAATATTACCTTAACTTTTATTACACGGATAAGTACCACCTTAACTTTGATTACAGCCAAAAAATACCACCTTAAGTGTGATTACGGCATATCAATTCCACCTTAAATTTTATTATATGCATAAATACCACCTTAATTGTGATTACAGCCACAAAATACCACCTTAACTGTGATTACAGCCAAAAGAATACCACCTTAACTGTGTTTACAGCCCATCAATACCACCAAACTATTATTACAGCCATAAAATACCACCTTAACTGTGATTACAGCCATGAAATACCACCTTAACTGTGATTACAGCCACAAAATACCACCTTAACTGTGATTACAGCCAAAAGAATACCACCTTAACTGTGTTTACAGCCCATCAATACCACCTAACTATAATTACAGTCATAAAATACCACCTTAACTGTGATTACAGCCATGAAATACCACCTTAACTGTGATTACAGCCACAAAATACCACCTTAACTGTGTTTACAGCCCATCAATACCACCTACCTATTATTACAGTCATTAATACCACCTTAACTGTGATTACAGCCAAAAGAATACCACCTTAAGTGTGATTACGGCATATCAATTCCACCTTAAGTTTTATTATATGTATAAATACCACCTTAACTTTGATTACAGCCAAAAAATACCACCTTAACTGTGTTTACAGCCATGAAATACCACCTTAACTGTGATTACAGCCATGAAATACCACCTTAACTGTGTTTACAGCCCATCAATACCACCTAACTATTATTACAGCCATAAAATACCACATTAACTGTGATTACAGCCATGAAATACCACCTTAACTGTGATTACAGCCATAAACTACCACCTTAACTGTGATGATATGCAAAATATACCACCTTAACTGTGAATACAGCCAAACAATACCACCTTAATTGTGATGTATCCACAATGATCCATGATAACAGCATTATTTATCACATTTCATCATAAAAACATCACCTTCACTACTATGTTGCTAAGAGACCTCTATTTAGACCTGGACATGATGATGAAGCCACTTCCTGTCAGACTTTCCACCAATCAGAGAGCTTATATTGACGGTAACGTCCAATCAGGAGCAGCCAAAGATCAACCAGTGAGCAGAAAGTTCTATGTGTGTGTGAAAAGAAGAAAAATAATGCTCCTCTATGGCTGGAATAAACAAGAAGACGTTTCTGATGCACGGTGGCGCCACAAAGCAGCTGAGCTGGAGTTGGTTTAGTGAGGATAGCAGGTAAATAGTAGCAGGAATAACTGGAAATGAGGAAAAAGTGGAAACATGGAAATAGTTTCTGTTCTTCTAGTCGGCCGTTGTGCTGCTCAGAGCTCTAGATAAACTCAGAGTTGCGGCCTCCGTTGACTTCGCTGTGAGGTGATGTGGGTCATGGAGCCTCCAGACAAAGCTGCTCCTGGACTACAGAACAGACAGCAGCCATCGTTTTACTGAGGGGGAAACTAAATATACACATTTGTCACTGAATTATTATGTTAATGTTGATTTAAGTGATGATTAAGTCATGTTTGACAATAGATTAAATAAGTGTAACCAGCACAATAATTTCATACATTTTTGGAGGGAAATATTCATCTCAACCAACAAGCTAGCATTTATTACAGATCAGACATGATGCTCCTCATTAGCCTCTATGATTCTTACCGTCCTTATAATTAAGGCTAAATGATCAGCTTGTTTACTTTCATCTATCAACGCCAGCCGTGTGGTAGCATGTAATGTCCCAGCAGACACCGAAGATCCCTTCAGACAGGACTCCGTCTCACTTCGATGGTTTGTATTTAAAATCTGCACCATCTCTATTAAGCTGGATTCCTTTAACTTGATCATGCCTATTTTATGTTCTTCCCTTTTGGTCTTTTTATTTTAAATTATGCTTCATATATTCTTATGTTTTTAATGTTTTTGTAAAGCCCTTTGAATCACCATGTTGTTGAATTGTGCTGTACAAATAAAGTTGCTTTGCTGTGAATGTCAAAGGAAAAGTCTCACTGAGTAACAACTTATTGGTGGAACATGGAAAGCAAAAGGGGAAAAGGCAGTTTTAATAAATATTTAAACAGTTTAAATAAAAGTTAGTCTGGATAATAACAGGTCAACCCCTCTGTGATTTTCTACTATATGTAATGGTTATATAACATTTTACAGACATGAAAACAATCATGGTGAACTGTGCAGCATTTGGATGCTCCAACCGGTCTGAGAGGAGGTTCCCAACGTCTGGATTCCTGAGGGACCCAGAACGGAGGAAGAGGTGGTTTGTAACGTCGGCAGGATTTTAATATAGCTGCACGAATAAGCAACAATAAGAAACTGTGTGAGGTTTGTTATGTCTACAGAAAGAACAAAACCTTTTTATTCATTTTAATACGTTTCCACTAACCTAAGTCATACTGAACATCAAATTCTATGAATCTATGAATAACGATATTACAGTGCACTTGATCAGTACACTGAAATAAAGAAGACCATGACCATATTTATTCAAACTAAACAAAAAAACTGGGAGGCCATGGGGTAAAAGGACAATATCTATAACACACAAAGACAAAAACTTCTCACATTGAACAATTATTTTAATGCAGGACGTCGACAAAATGTAAATGACATATAAGACTGATGCTGCATCGACTCCCCTCTGAAAACGAACTGAATGAATTGGCCATGAACACATTCTGATCCGTGTTTGAACTATTCAACGTCTCCAGTAACCCAGAAGTGTGCCGCCATGTTTTCTACACGGGAGTCAGTGAGAGTGTCGCAGCTCTGATGCTGCTGTTTCTACTGGTACACACAACTGTTACAGACTGGTTTATACTGGGATTAAAAGCTGTTACAGACTGGTTTATACTGGGATTAAAAGCTGTTACAGACTGGTTTATACTGGGATTAAAAACTG
Organism: Melanotaenia boesemani; assembly: GCF_017639745.1. NCBI lineage: Eukaryota > Metazoa > Chordata > Actinopteri > Atheriniformes > Melanotaeniidae > Melanotaenia > Melanotaenia boesemani. Next base: position 419,089 of record NC_055682.1, on the reverse strand, counting down.
CTACAGACTGGTTTATACTGGGATTAAAAGCTGCTACAGACTGGTTTATACTGGGATTAAAAGCTGCTACAGACTGGTTTATACTGGGATTAAAAGCTGCTACAGACTGGTTTATACTGGGATTAAAAGCTGCTACAGACTGGTTTATACTGGGATTAAAAACTGCTACAGACTGGTTTATACTGGGATTAAAAGCTGCTACAGACTGGTTTATACTGGGATTAAAAGCTGCTACAGACTGGTTTATACTGGGATTAAAAGCTGCTACAGACTGGTTTATACTGGGATTAAAAGCTGTTACAGACTGGTTTATACTGGGATTAAAAGCTGCTACAGACTGGTTTATACTGGGATTAAAAGCTGCTACAGACTGGTTTATACTGTAAATAAATACCGGACTAAAAATAGAAAAAAAGATATCAATAGTTAAATATTTGAATGACTTTCTTGTCTGTTTTAAATTCTCTGTGTCTCGTCCAGATTGAGGTGAACATTCAGGCTAATCAATCAGTATTAATCAATAAAAACCTGTTCTAATCCACACGTCTGACCTTCATGTTCCTTCACCTCAGGTGGAAAAACAAACCCACCTGTTCAAACTCCCACCATCCTCTGATAAGATGCCTGTCTCATCCAATCAGGCGGCTCGGAGCTGTATAAAAGCTGGAGGCAGCGTGGGAGCCACCATGATCGAGCCATGGCCTTCCTGTGGATCCTTTCCTGTCTCGCCTTTGCTGGCACTGCCTACGGTAAGCCAATCACATCCACCTTCCTTCTCTGACAACTACTGATCCACTGAGGGAACCATCAGGAAAACAAGGTCATGATCATTTGCTTGTTTGTTGCTGATGATGTAATGATGATGTCATCAGGCTGCGGCACCCCCGCCATCCCCCCTGTCATCACCGGTTACTCTCGTATTGTGAATGGTGAGGAGGCGGTGCCTCACTCCTGGCCCTGGCAGGTGTCTCTGCAGGTAAACAAACTAACAAACAGACAGACAGAGATGTGTTCCTGCATCATCATCATCATCATCATTGTTTCAGGATTACACCGGATTCCACTTCTGTGGAGGGTCCCTCATCAACGAGAACTGGGTGGTGACCGCCGCCCACTGCAACGTCAGGTAAACCCACCTGTCCTTACCTGTCCTCATATGTCCTCACCTCCACCTGTCCTCACCTGTTTGAGTGGAACAGGAAGTGATGTCATGATGCTTTCTGTGAGCAGGACGTCCCATCGCGTGATCCTCGGAGAACATGATCGCTCGTCCAATGCTGAGGCCATCCAGGTGATGAACGTTGGCAAGGTGAGCATCACCCTACCCCTGCCTCACATCATCTTCCTGTTTATCTCCCGGGCCTAATGATGTCACTTCCTGCCAGGTGTTCAAACACCCACAGTACAACAGCTACACCATCAACAACGACATCCTGCTCATCAAGCTGGCGAGCCCCGCCCAGCTCAACGTGCGTGTTTCTCCTGTGTGCGTGGCCGAGACCGGAGACAACTTCCCTGGAGGCATGAAGTGCGTGACGTCCGGCTGGGGTCTGACCCGTTACAACGGTGAGCGCCGGCCAGTCAGAGAGCAGCATGCTCTCACACACCAACAACACACAGGAAACCAAGCTTCGTGGTATTATGATAATAAATGAAACACGTCAATGAAATACTTAAGAAACTTCAAATAATACAAAACCGAGCAGCATGTGCAAAACTCCAATATAATTACAGGACAAATGTTATTACAATGCATAACAATTTAAATTGGTTACTGGTTAAAGACCGGTTATTAAACTCACTACTCACTTTTATCAACAGAATCTCGGTAAGACCAACACTGGTGATACTATATAAAGACCTTAATTTCAGTATAAACTTACATGGGAACACTACCAGACACGCAGCTGGAAATAATTTTATAAGACCTAAAGCCACGACTTATGCAATAATTTTATAGATGAATGTATGAGTGGAATCATTTAGCAAATATATCTACAGGAAACTGCATTATTGAGTTAAAAAACAGTGCGATAGTATTTAATAAAGCATGAACTGTAGGTACTAAATTCATAAATGTGTGTATCTGTATGAGGATACATGGATAGATGTATATATGTGTATAAACAGTATGTGTACATATATCTGTACGAATTTAGACAAATTCTTTCATGTGTTGTAATTATGAATATTTGTATATTTGTGTGCATGTACATATCTGCAAGGATTATATATGAAAAAGAATAGTTTATGGACTTTGTATGTAGGGATGCAATGTATTTCTGTGTTTAGGTAAACGTGTTTTTGTGTACACGTCCATAGATTTAGATCCTCCTTTGCCAGGAGGAGCGTTATGGGTGTAAGGCTTCTCTTGATCTCCTGATTTTTTATTACTTTACTTATTTAAATAGATTGTTTTATCTTATTTATTTGGAATTGATGTAATCTTGCTGGACCTGACCCAAGGGGACAGAAAAAAAGAAGAACAATGAAAAAAAGTAAAAAGGAAAGTAGAAAAATGAAGAGGAGACAAAGATCGAGCAGATAGAAGCAACGAGCTTCAGTCCAACCTAACAGCAGACAAGCAGCTGCTACACCTGTACAGAAATACAGCAGAGAATTTCCTACAGCTTTTACACGTAAACTAAGCAGACAATCATCAGGAGTTCCTAAAAATAACCAAGACAGCAACAACATGTATCATAGCAACAACCAAAGAACCAGAAACACACACACCTGAACCAAAGCATCTCTTAGTGTGTAAACACACTGGACACCTCAGTGCTGAGTCAGCATGCAGAGGATGAGGAAGAGGAGGATCAGAGATGAAGCCACGCCTCCACGGAGGCTAGAGGCAGACTAGGGCGGCCCAGAGACCCGGGCCATCAGCAGCATCCTGGAGCACCAACCCAAGCCCCCCCACCACGAAGACCACCCTGGACCCACCCAGAGGGCGGCAGAGGAAGGCTCCAGCCCAAGTCCCCCCTGTGTTCATGTGACACAGACCCCGGTGGGCACCGGCCATCCAGGGCGGCCAAAGCAAAGGTCCCGATGCCCCAAAAGCCTGGAAGTGCCCCCTTCCTCCCTCCACCCAACCACTCATTACCCCCATCTATCCACCCCAGTACCCCTCACCCATGGTGCAGGGGAGGCTGTGAGTGTGTGTTAACGTGTGTGTGTTAACATGTGTGTGTTGCAGCCCCTGACACCCCCGCCCGCCTGCAGCAGGCCACCCTGCCCCTCCTGACCAACTCGAACTGCAGCAGTTACTGGGGCAACAAGATCACCAGCCTGATGATCTGCGCCGGCGCCTCTGGAGCCTCCTCCTGCATGGTGGGTGCTCCCTTCATCAGCCACTCTGTTCTTCCTCCTCCTCCTCCTCCTCCTCCTTCTCCTTCATTGATCCCTTTTTCCTTCAGGGTGACTCTGGTGGTCCTCTGGTGTGCCAGAAGGGCGGAGCCTGGACTCTGGTGGGCATCGTGTCCTGGGGCAGTGGAACCTGCACCCCCACCATGCCCGGTGTGTACGCTCGCGTCACCGAGCTGCGAGCCTGGATGGACCAGACCATCGCTGCCAACTGAGCGTGCTCAGAAGAACACATCCGTTTTCTCCTGATTCTCAATAAAACCCTGAAACTATGAGATGTGTCAGTGTTTGTTCTTCATCACATCGTCATCACACTCATATGTCGTCTTCAGTTCAGTTTATTTGCCATTTGCAGAAAAGAAACCACAGTTGCAAAGAGCTCAAAGTTCAGTGTCAACATTTAACAGACAAAACGTACGAAACACAACCCTAAAAGAAATAAAACACATGGACGCGTCCTAAAAACACAATAATACCAAGAAACAATAAAGACACTGTAAATAAATAGCAGTAAAGAGGTGACTAGAACCACACAGTGACAGAGCTGGCGAGAAGACTTTCCATACCACACCCATAAAAGTTTCAAAGAATAGTTTTATTTTGAGTGAATTCTCTTAATTTCCGTAAGAAGAAGAGACGCTAGCGAGCCTTTTTGCAATGTTACTAGTGTTTGACTGCCAGCTCAGATCTTTGGAGAGAGACACCTAAAAACTTACATTTATCAACCATTCGTACCTCAGAATCTGACCAACTTGGCTATAATGGGTCTTGGTCTGCTGGACCCGGGTGTCCTCCCACCGTGATGATGGACTCTGAGATGGTTTTCACAGTTTTCTTTATCTTCTTATTTTCCTCCAAGAGACGGGTCAAGCCCTCGGTGAGGGATTTTACCGACTCTCTGAGACCGGCGTTTTCTACAGCCAGAGTTTCCACCTGCTTCTGGCTGAATTCCAGTGATTCACGTAGCGCCTGGAACTCCTTGTGGAGAATTTCCTCCAGGTTCAAACACACATCAAAACTACGCCTACTGAGTTTCTTATCTATAGAGATCAGAACGTCCAATGAGTCATTACCGGTGGTGAAACAGCTCCTGGTGAATCCTGGTTTCTGTTACACCCACACCATACCCTGCCACGGACACACCCACTCCTGCCACTCATCGCCGCTGTCACTCTCCGGAGTACTGATTAAACACACCTGTAAACAATCTGGTCCACTGGGCTTCATGTGCTCCAGTTCCTCATCCATTCCTCATCAGACCTCGTTCACGCATTGATGGACTATCCCTCTTCCCCTTCCCGGTCCTGACTCACCTGGCTGATCAACAAACTCTGGTGTTGAGATTCCTGGATCTGGTATTTCGTAAGCGACTCCTTTAAAGAATTAATAAGCCTCATTAAACTCTTCTCTGTCTCAGTGAGGTCCTTCACAACAATTTCTAACTTTTGGCCTTGGATGAGGTGGATGGGTAGATGTTTGGTTTGGCTTTCCCATGACGAATCTGTCGAAGCACCAATCTATAAAATCTGTCAGGCTGGCCACATCCTCCCTTTGTGCTCCAGAGTGGACCTTAAAGACACTATTTTCCTACTTTCAAGAATTTTTTGATTAGACCAGCAAAAGTACAATTTAATGAATGAATGTTTGAACGCCTGGTTTGAGTCAGCCGTCTCACCGGAACTACGTCACCTATAGCATCAGCGGCACTTACCTCTGTCCAATTCTAAAAACAATAGAGGATGATCTCTCACGGTGGAGGCGCTTACCCATATCACTCATGGGGAGTGTTGCCACAGTTAAAATGATGGTTCTATCTAAAGTAAACTACCTGTTTTCAATGAGACCCACTAAAACATCCTCCAGTTGGTTTAAGACTCACATATATCTAAATTTTTATGGAAAAACAAGCCATCACGTATCAGTCTAAAAACTTTACAACAGACTAAAGATAGAGGCGGATTGGTGCTACCCAACTTTAATCATGTTTTCTTAGCTAACAAGCTGAAGTATATCTCCAAATGGCTTAAACCTAGCAGTCTGGATGAACCATGGTTAGATGTAGAGCAAGCATTGTGTGAGGATCTGTTTATCTCTGACCTGCCATTCATCAGCTCATCCATCAAAACACATCAGTACTAATGCCGCCAGCGGCTCATCATCTCTCTTCCTCAGGGCTCTTGGCCTGCTCCCCCCGCCCCCTCGGAGGGCCGGTGGCCTCGTCTGCGCCCCGCCTTCGAAACATGAACCATCTGTACATTCGTGGCTGAATTAAAATCAGAAGATGAGGAAGAGTGTGTTTTGTTTTTTTTTCTTTTCAATTTTATCAGCACAGAACAAAAGTGCTTAATGACCGGAGATTTCACTGTGCATGTGTGTCTACTTCCCAAACACAGTGGTTGCTATGGAGATGGGTGGGTTTGATTTAATGCACTAGGACGTTTTGCATAGTTGGCCGCTTGCGCCGGAACAGGACAAACAATAAATTACACCAACGAAATTCCACACACTCTTGTGGTTGGCTAAAACACATTCAACAAATATTAAATATCTACCGGTAAACATCTACAGATATTTTAAATAAAACATTTTTACTCGTGAGTTCATGAGCTGTACTTGACTTGTACTCTGATCTGTAATCTGATGTCTCAGCAGGACCTGGAAAAACTAGTCCAGCTTCCATCTTTAGTCGGCTTGATTATTGTAACAGTGTTTTTACAGGTTCTACCTAAAACATCAGTCAGACACCTGCAGCTGATCCAGAACTCTGCTGCTCCAGTCCTCACAAAGACCAAGAAAGTGGACCACATCAGTCCAGCCCCGAGGTCTTTACACTGGCTGCCGGTCCGTCAGAGGATAGACTTTAAAGTTCTGCTGCTGGTCTAGAAAGCTCTGAATGGTTTAGGACCAACATACATCAGAGACCCCTTGACCCAGTATGAACCTACCAGAACCCTCAGGTCATCTGGATCCAGTTTCTTATCAGTTCCAGGGTCAGAACCAGACATGGAGAAGCTGCATTCAGCTTCTATGCTCCACATGTCTGGAACAAACTCCCAGAAAGCCTCAGATCAGCTGAAACACAGAGTGTGTCTCAATCAGCGCACTTACATGAGTGCACGGGAAAGCAGAGAGCACTAAGCACGTCCTCCTGTAGTGAACGCTATCGATTCAACGATGATTCTTCTGCCGCTTTAATTTCCAGAATGAATTTCCAGCTCTTGATTTTACTTTCTTTTGTTTACTCCTTTCTTAACCCCACCTGTAAACTACGTTGCCAACACGGATGCAGGATCCTCCTCGAGCTGAACATGAGTTAGAATGTATTTATTTATTTTAAGGCGTATGACCCTCCTACATTCTGCCTGATGGCCGCGCCATTAATACACTTTTATTAGGACAATCTGTCCAAGTTCTTACCAAATCCAAAATCACGCTCACTTACGTGTTTGCATGTCATCATACTTTTATGCTATTAAATGCCTTTAAAAGGCCTCATTAGTGTAACCAAGCACCGTAGCCTCCACTGTATTAGTCCACCTCAGTAGATAACAATAGAAACCATCAGCACATGTTCATGTGTCTCCCCCATACCTGTTAGTAACACTAGTGAAAAAGCTTTTAAATATGCAGATATCTTCTCTGAATTAAACTACTTTACATCATATACATATGTTCTCACTGGTGTTTACACTGATACAGTTATAATAACATACAATAATAATACATTTTATTTGTTGGCGCCTTTCTTGACACTCAAGGTCACCTTACAGGATAAAACACAAGAATAAAACAAATCAATAAATACACTCATAAAGTAAAGGATGCATAAAACAATAATAAAAGCAGTGTGAAATATTACAGTGAGTTTGCCAGTTTGAACAGATGTGTTTTGAGTTTGGATTTGAACAGTTGTATAGAATCAGAGTTACGGAGGTCTGGGGGGAGATGGTAACAAGGCGGGCTGGGGGGACGATAAGGTGGATGGAGGAGGAGGATCTGAGGGAACGGACTGGTATGGAGACATGGAGGAGATCAGAAAGGTCGGGAGGAGTGAGGTGATGGATGGCCTTGTAGGTGAACAGCAGGGTTTTATAGTGGATGCGGTAGGTGACGGGGAGCCGGTGGAGCTGCTGCAGAGCATGGGTGATGTGATGGGTGGAGGTGGTTCTTGTGATGACCCGGGCTGCTGCATTCTGAACCAGTTGAAGTTTATGAAGTGTTTTTTGGGGAAGACCGAACAGAAGGGAGTTACAGTAGTCGAGACGGGAGGTGACAAGACTGTGAACGAGTATGGCGGCGGTGTGAGGGGGGAGGGAGGGGCGGAGGTGGTTGATATTGCAAAGGTGAAAATATGCTGACCGGGTTATGTTATTTGTCATGATCCTGGGCTGTGTATGGATCATGTATGCCGTTTTTTAGTTATGGTTTTGGGTTATAGTTTTTCTCATGATTAGTTTCTGCTTTAAGATCATGGTTTGGGTTTTTGGTTTTGTTAAGTTAGTTTTCCCTCATGTGCTCTGTTTCTGTTTGTGGCTCATTAGATCACCCGGTCTAATTACTCATCCACTTCACCTGTTCCTCATTTATTCCCTCTGTGTATATATGCCCTTGGTGTTCAGTTACTCCTCGTCAGATCCTTATGTGGTATACTTCCTGTCATATGTGGTTCCCTGTCCTAAATTTTTGAGAATAAACCATTTTACCTGCAGAGATCCGGCCTCCTGCCTGAGCTGCCTGCACTTAGGTCCTCACCTCCACCGCCACATGTTAGTTATTGATATGTGATGCGAAAGACAGAGTGCTGTCGATCCAGACTCTTTACCTGAGGGGAGGGGGAAATGGAAGTTCACGTTTGGCAACAGGAAACTTCTACTTCTACTTATATACTTAAACTAAAAAATCATGGTTTAAAATATGAAATGCAATAAAGAGGCTAAAACAGGGATGCAGAAACATTTTATTAAAACATTCCTCTCTTCTCCTCGTCTTCTCCACAGCAGCATCCTAGCCCAGGTGGTAAATGCCTCAGTACCACTGCTGGCTCAGTGGTTTGATGCCACAGTGACCTACAGTGACCACACATTGGCAGTTTATATGAAGGCAAACATTATTTATGTTTAGATGTACTTTGTGGGTACTTTGCAGACTCTTATCTACAGTGATGTGCAGTGCTTAATCTGGAGGTTCAACCATCATGAATAAACATACGGAACCTATAGCATTAATCATTTCTAACACTTATAGCCCATCTACATCCGTGAAACTGGCTAAAAACCTGCTAAAAACTTGCCAACATTTATGTTTACGAGACAGAAGTGATTGGTGGCATACTGCCATTTATATTAGAATTATGATAGAATAACGTAATCCTTACATCTGTACTAAAGCGCCTCCGCCTGCATCTGCACTGCTGAGTCGTTGGCCGCCATTATTCAGCTCTGGAAAACTGGTCGAAAGCCCCGCCCCTTCAACTATGTCAGCAAGATGGCGTCCATTTAGTGTGCATGGTGTCCATTGTTTGGTTTGCTTCAAACCCAGTCCTGTCAGACATGGTACAGACCAAGACGTGTCACCCATAGACAACGCAATCCACAAAACCCGTCCTTTCCAATGGCATGCACGTCTGCCACATCCTCTGTTACCTTCGGTCTCTGGAACTGTCAGTCTGCAGTGAACAAAACAGAATTAATAAGATCCGCAATTTTCCAAACACACGACAACTGTTCATGGTGTTTAACTCTCTTCTATCTCCACCACCTACTCATCCTCTCACTGTGCTGACTGCAGAAATGGTCAGTCCTCAGTCCTTCTACTGCTGGACCTGTCTGCTGCCTTTGACACGGTCAGCCATCATATACTGTCCTCCACACTCTCGGAGCTTGGCATCTCAGGATCTGTCCTCTCGTGGTTCATGTCCTACCTCACAGGAAGATCCTTCAGAGTATCATGGCGAGGGGGCGTGTCCAGACCACATGGGCTGACAACAGGGGTGCCTCAGGGCTCGGTGCTTGGCCCTCTTCTCTTTTCGCTATACACCTCCTCACTCAGTGCAGTCATTAGCTCTCATGGTTTCTCCTACCACTGCTATGCAGATGACACTCAGCTTTTTCTTTCTTTCCCATCTGACGACACAACGTCTCAACGTGAATATCAGCATGTTGCTGATATCTCCGCGTGGATGAAGGATCGCCACCTTCAGCTAAATCTGTCCAAGACCGAGCTTATTGTCATTCCAGCCAGTCCTTCTTTACCGTCACAGATAAGCGTGCAGCTTGACTCCATCACGCTTGTGCCTACGTCTTCTACCAGGAATCTTGGTGTCATGGTAGACAACCAGCTGACCTTTAAGGACCATGTTGCCTCGGTTGCTCGGTCTTGCCGATTTGTTCTCTACAACATCAGGAGGATCAGACCCTACCTGACTGAACACACGACCCAGCTCCTGGTCCAGCTCTTTGGTTCAACCAGGTACTGAAGAAGCTGCTGCACTTATGCACAAGATGATGATATTTGATGCAATTGTGATCTTGTATTTAAACAAAATTACTTAGAAAAAACTATAAAAAAAACAAAAAAGTGACAGGTTCCTGTATATACGGGAGACGTGTTTTTTGCTACGCGTATGATCTTTGATTATATTGAGAAAATAGTTTTCTAAATTTGTTGGGGTGTTTTTCATTATATTCCAATTCTCATGGTATGTAAGATAACGCTTAATCTGAAAATATCTTATATCACCTTGGGGTATAAGAAATTTGTTTTGAAGATGTGGGAAGGACTGTAAGCCCTTATCACAAAGCAGCTGGTCAATAACTCTTAGGCCTCTGTCTGCCCATCTCTTAAAGGTGACATATCATGCTTTTAAATCCTTCGTTTTCACATGTAAATCATTAATTTATGGTCTAAATAAAGTAGAACCACAATGCTTTGGTCTGAATTCCTGGTTATTCTACCTCCACACACCCCTTGTTAACCCTGTTCTGAGGCGTGTCTTTAAAGCAACTCGTTTTGGTGCCGTCTCTTTAAGTGTGAATAAGGCTGTCCATGCCCCGCCTCCTTCCAGGTCACGGAGAGTTCGACTCCATCCCATTTGGCCATATTTGTAGTTTAAGAGCAGCGATAGATTATCTGTCAGAGAAACGTTTAATTGGCAAGTTTACTGGAGATGTCAACAACGGAAAAAGTGTCCGTCCAGCCTTACATGTTCGTCGAGTCCTCCTCTCACTTTTTCTGTTCGTCCCTCACTGATAAGTTCCCCACACACTTCCATGTATTTTTCATCATCCCATGCTGTCTCTCAGCTGTTGTCCTCCCACCCCCAATATTACTTTTTTCACACTATCACAATATGAATAAGATAAACAAGACCTCGACATTGTTAAGGAGTTAGCTAACGCACGAAAGTCACTGAATACATTTAGATCATGTGTTCTCCTACACAAAACGGCAAGAAAACAAAGCCATATCATTTTATTCAGAGCACAGAGTACAATTATATCCTCAAGTAGGAAGCTAAAAGTTAGCACACAGCACTGACAGAAGCAGAACGCACAATGCTAATACTATCAAATGCAGCATTGAGACGTTAAGTCTCCAATAATTGAACATCTTCTCTTGACCTAAATTTAATTTCATCTTAACGGGGCCATAATCTGACAAGGTTATGGGTTCTATCTCACATTCTGCCACTCTATGTACGTCGGTCTTCGAGACAAGAAACATGTCTAATCTGGAATAACTCCCTTGGACTTAGGACCTATATGTGTAATCTCTTTCTCTGGGGTGGAGAAATCGGCATATGTCAATCAGGCCCAGACTCTCCATCATTCCTAAGAGAGCAGTCAATATTTTTTGCACCGGGCCCCTTTTCCGCACATAGTCGGTCAACATTTGAGTTTAATATGCAATTATAGACCCCTGCAACTATTATGATTCCTTTCCCCTCTTCTGCTAGTTTAGAGGCAATCATCTTTAAAAAACTGGGACAGTCTATTTTCTCTAATTGTACCATTTACTATTAAATATTTACCTTCCCTGTTTTTAATTAATTTTCCACATCCAAAAAAGACATTCCTCCCTACTAAAATAGCTACCCCTCTCTTCCTTCCTTCCCTGTGGGATGTGCTATAAGCTCTTTATATTGTAACTAACCACATTTAGGTCGCCCATGTAACTCTACTTTTACTATCTTATAGCTCCCATATGTACTTTCAGCTGTTAAAAAAGGTTCATCAGTTGTCAAGGAAGTAACAAAGAACAGAACAAAAACTATATACAAGACATCAAACTTGTACATAAACCAGGCTTCCAAGTCCTCGACCGGCCTCTTTCCTGAGGGGACCAGTCCCCGAGTGGAACCGGGTGGAGGGTGGTGGAGGTCCTCTGGGATGTCACATTGTGTAGCAGATCCAATGAATAACCGCCACAGCTGTTTAACGGATGAGTGAAAATCACTCATGTGAATCTAGTAGCGGCTGATGCTGCGTACCAAAACAATCAAGTAATATAAATGTTCTCTGTCAGCTTGGCATCACTTAATAAAAAAAAAACAGAGGGGGAACTGAACTTTGACCCAACTAACCGAAACTTATTCACATCTGTTCATAGCCATTTAAATAAAGTAAAGTGAAAAGACCTTACTTTTGGCCTAGTATAGTCATATTAAGGGGAGAAGAACCTGCAGTCCTCTCCTGTGTTGTCTTTCCGTCCATCTCGATTAGCATCCCGTCTCTCCCACTTTATCCATCTCGTCAACTCAGACTTGGATGTTCAGGTCCTGGAGTTCTGACATTGCATCCATCACCATCATCATCATCATCATCATCATCCTCATTCGGGGCAGATACATGCACTTTGCCTTAATATTTTTCTGTTTCAGTTGTTTGACGACGTGTCTAACTTGGGCCCTCTTCCTCTGTAACTGGAGGTAGATCCGCTTCTCACCCATCATCATCATGCCTGCTGCAGAATCCATTCCTTCATGGTATATTCCGTAAATTTGATTACAAGGAAGGAGGGGGAGTCGCCTTCTCTTGGTTTTGGCGTTAGAGCTCTATGTGCCCAGTCAATCCTGATATCATCTTCTGTTAGCAGCAGATCAGGCAGCACAGTTGGTATTAGCTTTTTAATGGAGGCCACCATGTCTTTTCCTTCGCTTCCTTCTGGAATCTGATATACTCTTAGATTCTGTCTTCTCTCTCGATTCTGAAGGTCCTCACAACGTTCCATGAGCTCTGCTTCAAGCGGCAACAGGAAGCCGATGGCCAAACGTTCGCAAAAACAACGAGGAGAATTGGCAGATACTGCCCCAGTGAAAGAAATTTGTTTGGAGGACAGTGCAAGTGGCGACGCGACAGCAGAAATATTGAGGGAACTTAAGCAATTCCGCACTGAAACTGCTGGAAATTTCGGTGTGCTAAGAAAAGAGGTGAGCGACATAAAGCAAAACCTTGATCAATTAAAAAGAAGGATGGATGACGCCGAAAAAAGGATTGCGCAGAATGAGGAACGCGAAATGGATCTGACTAAAGTTCTTTTCCAATTAATGCGGGAACAAAAACACCTTGAGGAGAAATGTGAGAATCTGGAAGGTCGCTCAAGGAGAAATAATTTGAGGATTTATTCAGTACCAGAAAAAACAGAAGGAAGCAATATGATTGGGTTTATTGAAAAAGTTATTCGTGAGCAATTAAACATCCGGGAGGAGATTTGCATTGAGAGGGCGCATCACGCTGCGTCAGGTGGCTCCACGGCGCGCATGGATCACACTAGATCCATCATTGTTGGGTTCCGCAGTTATAAGGAAAAACAACAAGTGCTTCAAGCGGCATGGTCACAAAAGGCGATTCTTATTAATGATCACAGGATATATTTTGATGAGGATTACACGACCGAAGTGTTCAAGGAGCGTGCTCGGTACAGGAATGCGCGGAAACAGCTAAAGGAGAGGAAGATCAAATGTCGCATACTGTATCCCGCAAAACTCAAGTTGTTCTTGCAAGATGGAAAGACCAAGACTTTTGACAATCCACGAGAAGCAGCTGAGGGTCTAAAGGACTTTGGTGTACTAATGGAAGTCCCAAAGAAAGAGCCGGATTGGGAGTCAGCTCTACAGGCCGCAGGCTGGCATTCTCCTCGCAGTAAGGGCGGACACGCCCCCGCTTCAGAAATAACAACGAGTGTTGAAACTCTTCGTATCTCCTTGGACAGCTATGGAAAAGAACAGAAGGACCAGGGTATGTGGAAATAACTCTGACATGGCCTGAGGGCCTAAATAAGCATTAATTTGCGCAATGACTGAGGAGTATGACCAAAATTTTTTGCAAGCAGATAGACTAGAAGGTCGTGTTTACAATTATGAGCATGAACTGGATTCTGAGATGAACTTGTATGAAAATATTAAAGACACGTGTAAATATTATACAGATGCAGACTTCAGTGTTGATATTCAAACAGATGGATTATTTACTTTAATTCACTTCAATTGTCGAAGTTTATATTCAAATTTTAGTAAAATCTATGATTATTTGGGAACATTTAAAGATAGATTTACTGTTATAGCTCTATCTGAGACTTGGTTAACAGATGATAAAGGGGCTGATTTTTATGTTGAGGGTTACGAGTTGTTTTATGTTAATAGGCTCAGTAAGAGGGGAGGGGGCGTTGCTTTATTTGTTTGTAATGATCTGAAATGCAGGACAATAGAGGCTATGACTGCTGTAGTGGAGGATGTAATGGAATGTGTAACTGTTGAGATTGAAATGAAGAAACAAAAAAATATTGTTGTGACTTGTGTATATAGAACTCCGGGGTCCAGTATAATATCATTTATTGAGACGTTAGGGCAATTATTAGTTGAGAGAAATGGCAATAAAATATCTATAATTTGTGGTGACTTCAACATAAACCTTTTGAATGTAAGTAATCATTCTAGTAGTTCAGATTTTTTAGATTTAATGTACAGTAGAGGACTTTATCCAATGATTACTCAGCCAAGTCGAATAACTACGAATTGTGCTACATTAATTGATAATATTTTTGTTACTGTACTGGGAGGCACTGTTAAAAGTGGTCTTTTGATAAATGACACAACTGATCATTTACCAATATTTCTTACTTATTGTTGTGAGGTAAAAACAAATAAAGAAATGGGGAAAAAGGTTGTAAGATTGAGAAATGAGGAAAGAATAAATGCATTTAAGAATGATCTTATCAAAGAAAATTGGAACAGTGTTTACAGCACAAGTGATGTAAATAAGGCTTATGAATGTTTTTTACAAAAATATCTATGGTTATATAATAAAAATTGCCCAAAAAAGATATGGGAGGATAATGATAATGCAAGATGCAACAATAAACCCTGGATCACAAAAGGAATATTAAAATCTTGTAAGAAGAAGAATAAACTTTACAGGGATTTTGTAAAATACCGGACAGAAAATACAGAAAAGCGATATAAGGCCTATAAAAATAAGTTAACAACTATAATGAGATATGCAAAGAAAGATTATTATACCAAAATGTTAATGGAAAATAAGAATAATATTAAAGGAATGTGGAAAGTGTTAAGGAATGTTATAGGTAGTAAAATGGTTTGTAGTCATCGTGCCTATTTAATTAATGAGCAGAATCAAGAAATAAGTGTTGCACAAATAGCAGATGAATTTAATTCATTTTTTGTTAATGTTGGCCCAAATCTTGCCAAAACGATATCACCACATAATGATAATGAAAAGGAAAGTTTGAAATGTGAAAGCAAAGTCATGCAATCAATATACCTTGGTAGGGTAAGTGAGAATGAAATTATTTCTGTTGTATCCAAATTACAAAGTAAACGTTCATGTGACAGTGATGGCTTAGATATGTTTATTGTTAAAGAGAGTGTACACTGCATTAGTAGACCATTAGTATATATATTTAATTTGTCCTTCAATACTGGTGTCTTTCCAGAAAAAATGAAGGTGGCTAAAATTATTCCACTTTTTAAATCAGGTAACAGGCAAAGCATCACAAATTATAGACCTATATCTTTACTTTCGCAGTTTTCAAAAATTTTGGAGAAGCTTTTTGTTAAAAAGTTGGACGCTTTTATTGAAAAACATTCTTTGATATATGACAATCAGTTTGGTTTTCGTAGTAATCGTTCAACAGCTTTGGCAATAATGAAAATTACAGAGGACATAACCACAGAACTGGACAACAAAAATCACACAGTGGGAGTTTTCATTGACCTTAAAAAGGCTTTCGACACTTTGGACCATCGTATACTGATTTCCAAATTACAGTCATATGGAATTAGAGGTATAGTGTTAAACTGGGTTATTAGTTATTTAGAAAACAGACAACAATATGTGGAGTATCTTGACCATAAATCTATGGTGAAAACAATTCTCTGTGGAGTCCCTCAAGGCTCTGTGCTTGGACCTAAACTTTTTACGTTATATATTAATGACCTTTGTGATGTATCAAAAATTTTACGTTTTATTCTCTTCGCAGATGATACAAATTTTTTTGTGTCAGGAAAGAACTTAAAACTACTAATGAAAATAATAGAACAAGAAATGGTACTACTTCAGAAATGGTTCAGTGAAAATAAATTGTCTTTAAATTTAAGTAAAACAAGGTTTATGCTGTTTACAAATCAAAAATGCCCTGAAAATATTGATTTAAGTTTAAATGGAATCAGTATAAAGAGGGTGTCTGAATTTAGATTTTTAGGAGTAGTTATTGATGAAAAATTAAAATGGAAGTCACACATAGCATTCGTTAAAAAGAAAATTTGTAAAAACATTGCTGTGTTGAGTAAGGTCAAGTTTATGTTAAATTATAAGGCAATGCGAATTCTCTACTGTTCTCTTATTTTGCCATACTTGATGTACTGTTTGGAAGTGTGGGGTAATTCCTATAGCACCAATCTAAGCCCTCTAATTGTCTTACAAAAGAGGGCAATACGAATAATTAATAGAACTGCTCCTAAAGAGTCGACAACAGGATTGTTTCTGAAGTCAGGACTGTTAAAATTGCAAGACTTGGTTGTGATGAAAACATTATTAGTAATATATAAAGCTAGACATTTCTTGTTGCCACTTGGACTACAAACGTTTTTTATCCTAAATGATGAATCAAGTAGACGATACTGTGACTTTCAACATCCTTTTGCAAGAACTACACTCAAACAAATGAGTGTTTCAGTGGTTGGTGTAAAACAATGGAACTCACTTAAAACAGATCTTAAATGTTGTTCAAATATTCTCCAATTTAAATATAAATATAAAGAGTACATAATTAAAATGTATGAAAAGAATTGTCTGAATGGTTAAGAAAATAGAGGCATTTGCTGGATGTATTTGTGTTTTAAGAATCTGTTGTTGATGAGGCTGTCCTGTTCGTTTAGAAATGAGGATGGGGTAGGAGTTAATAAGATTAATTCTTCTTCCTACTCCAATTCTCTCTGTTTTTTGTTTTTTTTTTTTTGTTTTTTTCTCTCTTTCTATGGAATGTATTACAATTGTTGTATTTAAATTATTGTAATTATGAAATGTTTTGTTTTGAATTTGATGCATTAACGTGGGAAGAGGGGAAAGGAGAAGGGGGAAAGAAAGGAAAAAAAAAAAGAAAGGAGAAAAAAAGAAGAGAGAATAAATAAATAAAAGTGAAAGTGAAAAAAGTGGTCTCCTCCTGGTTGCTATACACTCCTCTACACCAACTACCCTATTTTCCAGCTTCGTTAGCTGTATGCTCAGGTTTCCAATCAATGTTTCCAGCCTGGTAAACAAGTCCTTGGTCTGGCCTTTGAGTTCCTTAACCTCTATCCTCATCTGCTTGTATTTCTCGGTTCGCTTCCACAATGACATCTCCTCCATGCTTTTAGCATCAGGCCTGGATGCAGTTCATACGTTGGCGTCAGTAGGGCTAGCTGCCTTGTTAGCCCCACTCGTCTCAGACCATCTCTCTTCCCCTTCCTTGGTCCTATACTTATATCTTAATAGTCTATCGGTGGCACTTGTTTTTGCAGTGTTGTTGGGCACATTTTGCCAAGTTTTAACTTTGTCGTTTGGTAGGCCGGTTTATCAGTGGAGCTCAAATTTCCCTGTCATACTCAAACATGGCACCACCGGATGTTCTGCTTCTGCTTCTTTTAAGCTGGAATTCTTCAACTTGATCATGTTTTAATGCCATTTTTATCCAGTGTTCTTTCTTTTTCCTTTTCCTTTTATTTTTAATGTTAAATTATGCTTCTTCTGTAAAATGTTGTGAATCAACCTGTTGTTGAATTGTGCTACAAATAAACTTGCCTTTCCTTGCCTTACATCCCTCAGCAGGTTAACAAAATGCTGGTGCCAGACTCCACCTAGTGGTTGAAGTCATACATGGACCATACATCACAATTTATAAAGCACTGCTTGGTTTACTCCCTATTTACATATGGATAATAATTTCTCAAAGAAGTGGTGATTTCTACTCTCTCTGATCACATGATCAGTTGTTGCTTTATGTTCCAGATACTCAGTCTGAACTGGGTAATAAGGCTTTTGTTCACTCTGCCCCTTCAGCTTGGAGCACATCGCAGAACAAACGTAAACTATCAGAGTTAACTGCATGGAGCACTTTTAAAACCAAACTGAAAAATGTTGAGACCCACTCCACGAAATGCACTTGTTTTTCGTCATTTATTAGTAAATGTAATTTACTCTTCTATTTTGTATAGGCTTCACACTTTAAGGCTATAGGTATTGGGTATATCCCTCCGTGCACACGCAGTACTGAAAACTTTAGTCCACTCCCACCTGCCGGGTGAGCCACACCTCGGCCTCGAGTATAAATTAGGAAGAGACTGGACAATCAGCTCCCCATTTTTCTTCAGCTACCAGATACAAAAAACCTCTGAGGAAGCTGAAAAGTTCAGAAGGCATGTAGCCCTTCTGCCACCTGACACTGGGCCGCTGGGACCTCAGGCAGAAACAGACTCTCCATGGTGACGGCTATGGGCGAGCCCCCGCCCTCCTCCTCCTGCTCAGCAGCCCCAGCCGCAGAAGCAGTCCAGCAACGGGCAGCTGGCCTGTTCCTGGACCAACCCACCTCAGGTGCAGAGGCCCAAGAAACAATGACATTTTGGGGGAATGTTTGTGATGTTGGGGATGTTTAAATGTTTGCTCATAAAACAAAAACCTCTTCACCTTGAAAGCCACATCCTTGACAACATGTCTGCTGTCAGGCCAATCAACTCTGCAGCAACTGTTTCACATCCGTCCCCCACACTGGCTGAATTGGTGACTGCTAGCTGATGCCGTTATCTAGCCTGTAAACACATTCACACCCTGTCTGTGATGCACAGAGAATTATCGCGTTTACACACACCTGCAGCACTGGACCGGTGGTCCAAGCTGACGTTCTCGAGCATTCCACATTGCCTCCCCAGCAGTGCCCGGCTGTGAGTCCGTGCGAAAACCATTCTCTGGAGAATTCTAATCAGCCCTTTTGGGCCAAGCCCCCCATGGCTCATCTCCATGGCGATGACAGCACATATGGCACATGCACAACGGCTTTCAGAGCGTTGCTCAGAATGGCGGCGCATATGTTCCATGGACAAATGGATGGACAGAGTGATCAGCCACGGCTACATGCTGCAGTTTGCATCTACCCCCCTGCGGTTCAGCGGAATCCTAGAAACGGTGCTGTCATACCACGAACAGCGCGTTGCTCTCCAGACAGAGCTGCAGGAATTTATGGTGAAGAATGTGATCTCCAGAGTTCCTTTAGGAGAGGAAAATCTGGGCTTTTACTCCCGTTACGTCCTGGTTCCCAAGAAGATAGGCGGAAAGAGACCCATCCGAGGTGACGCTGGTGGCAGGTAAGTGACGCTAATGCTGTAGGTGATGTAGTTCCGGGGAGACGGCAGATTCAAACTAGGCGCGCCCAAACATTTATACACTCATTCAATTGTATTTTGTGCCAGCCGAATCAAAATATTCTTTAAAGTAGGAAAATAGTGTCTTTAAAAGGTACACTCTGGAGCACAGCGGGAAGGATTTGGCCAGCCTGACAGATTTTATAGATCGTTGTTACGACAGAATCGTCGTGGGGAAACCAAACAACACCTCCACCCCCTCCACCTCATCCAAGTCCAAGAGACAGCGAAATGAGGATTCACCTGGAGCTATTTCACCACCGGGGAACGACTCAACGGATGTTCTGATCTCTATAGATAAGAAACTCAGTAGTTTTGATGCGCGTTTGAGCCTGGTAGAAATTCTCCACAAGGAGTTCCAGGCGCTACGTGAATCACTAGAATTCAGTCAGAAGCAGGTGGAAACTCTGGCTGTAGAAAATGCTGGTCTCAGAGAGTCGGTAAAATCCCTCACCGAGGGCTTGACCCGTCTCTCGGAGGAAAATAAGAAGATGAAGGAAACGGTGATCGATCTGCAGGCGCGGAGCACGAGAGAGAACCTGGTATTTGCAGGGATTCCAGAGCAGACGGAGGAGGACCCCGAGACCACGGTGAAAAACTTCATCAAAACCCACCTGAAGCTCCCGGAGGAAACGGTGAAAAACATCTCCTTTCACAGAGTCCATCGGCTCGACGGGAGGAAACCCGGGTCCAGCAGACCAAGACCCATAGTAGCGAAGTTCGTCAGCTTCAAACAGAAGGAGCAGGTGAAGAACCAGGGCCGCGAACTGAAGGGAACCAACTTTGGAGTAAACGACCAATATCCCAGAGAGATTCTGGACTGACGGAGAGTCCTGTTTCCCATCAGGAGGAAATCCATCATGGAAGGCGCTCGCGCTGTCATCGGGGTGGATAAATTATTTATTAATGGACAGCTGTACCGCGACCCGGACATCACTCCGTGGCTCTACTGACTTGGTATGTGCTTTAATTTTCCTGTTTTCTCACTAGATCATGTTATATCCATAAAACTGCCATAAAAGATCATTTAGTTAACAGTAAATCCACTGCCCGTCTCCACTACACTGTTCTCAGCACAGATGCGTTTTTTAAATTACTTTTTTCCTTTGACACTGTCGCTCTTTTCACTCTTTACACTTCTTCTCTCCGACCCTTTAACGGCTAACGGTAACACTTGTCATTATATTATATACACATCAGCACTTTTCATGATTCACAGGAACACACACAGAACAGCACAAGCGCACACACATCTCTGTCACAACCAGCTGGCAGATACACATGCACGTGGAGAAGCAGTGGGATGCACGCACACACGCTTCAGTAATATGCATATAGCCTCATCTCTGTGGTTGGTTCATGAACAAACTCACATTTGTCACTTGGAATGTGCGTGGAGCTGGCACAAGGGAAAAGAGGTTAAACATTTTTAACCGTTTGTAAGAAATGAAAGCAGATATATTACTCCAAGAGACTCATTTATCAAACTCAACAGTAGATCTTCTCTCAACAACCCAGTTTCCACACGTGTATTCAGCTTGTTATAATTCTAGGCAGAGAGGAGCAGCAACTCTTATTAATAGAAGGTTAAATTTTGATATAGATAATACAATCATAGATCCAGAAGGCAGATTTATAATAGTTACATTATCTATTAAAAATGTTAAGTTATGTATTGCAAATATATCTGGTCCAAATGTAGATGATTCTCCTTCTTTCACTCCCTCTTCGCCTCTATGGTCACTCAGATAACACACTAATTATAGGAGGTGATTTTAACATTATACTGGACAAACAAAGTACCACAGGAGCTCATCGAGTCTGGAAATCCTCAAAAACTGTTTAACATGAAAGATTTTGGTCTCTGTGATGCTTGGCGCTCTCACCATCCCACACTAAGAGAATACACCTTCTTCTCTTCAGTCCACCATTCCTATTCTAGATTAGATTATTTCTTAACTAGCAGCTCGCTGATGAATGACATGTCAGAAATCAGAATCCATCCTATTAGCATTAGTGATCACGCACCAGTATCATTCACTCTGAGAAGTAAGAGCAATAAACAAGCAACTACAAACTGGAGATTTAATACGTCATTACTTAAAGATCCTGAGTTTATCAGCTACTTTAAAAGAGAATGGTCCTTATATCTAGAAAATAACGACTTGCCAGAAACTTCAGCGTGTGTTCTTTGGGAAGCAGGAAAAGCAGTAATGAGAGGAAAATAATTTCCTTTTCTTCTCGTAAGAAAAAGAAGGAAACTTTGAGAATTTCAGAGTTAGAACTCAGAATTAAATCCTTAGAGGAGCTTACCATGTCTCCCCAGGAGAACACACACTAAATGCTTTAAGGAAAGCTAAACTTGAACTTAATGAAATAATAGATAAAAAGACGTAATTCTTGGTGCAAAGACTTTGCTTGGAGAATTTTGAGCATGGCAACAAATCTGGAAGGTTCCTGGCTAATCAGTTAAAAACAAACAAGGAGAAAACAACCATCTCCTCTGTCAGAGATCCAGAAGGAAACATCAGCCACGACCCCGACAAGATAAATAACACTTTCAAAGAATTCTATAAAACATTATATACATCGCAACTAACTACAACAGATGACAATATTGATAAATTTCTTAGTAACATCAATCTTCCAAAATTAAAACATGAAGATAAAATAACCCTGGATTCAACTCTTTCAGTCGGCGAACTCCAAGAAGCTCTCCAGCATATGCCCAACAATAAAGCTCCAGGTCCACAGGGTCCTGATCCAGGTCCAGATGACCCAGGTCCAGATGTTTACCCAGCAGTATTCTACAAAGAATTCTGGACAATGCTGGCACCCACTTTCTACAATATGATATTAGAAATAAGGGAAAAACAAAAAATACCTTCAAATATGAACCTAGCCAATATTACTGTACTATTAAAACCAGGTAAAGACCCGACACTTCCATCCAGTTACCGTCCAGTTTCACTAATAAATGTAGATCTTAAAATAATTAGCAAAGCTTTGACCTGAAAAATAGAAACAATAACCCCTCTAATAACACATCCTGACCAAACAGGCTTTATTAAAGGTAAACATTCCTCTACTAACATGCGTAGATTAATTAACATCATAGATTATTCTACTCTACATAACCTGGAATCCACAGTCATTTCTTTAGACGCAGAAAAAGCATTTGAACGAGTAAATTGGAAATTTTTATTTGCAATGTTAAACAAATTTGGGTTTGGGTCATCTTTCATAGATTGGATAAAATATGATATAACAACCCAAATGCATGTGTGAAGACCAATGATCAAACTTCTCCAAGCTTCTGTTTGCAGAGAGGAACCAGACAGGGCTGCCCGCTTTCTCCATCACTCTTTGCTATTTTTATTGAACCCCTAGCTGCTGCCATAAGACAAAATAAAGAGATTAAAGGAATCCATGCCAAAAATATAGAACACAAGATAAGTCTTTATGCTGATGACGTATTACTTTTTCTCCAGAACTCACCGACGTCTCTCCCCCAGACAATCACACTTATTAACACATTCTCATCAATATCTGACTACTCTATTAACTGGCCTAAGACTATTATTATGCCCATCAACTGTGACCTACAAAACACAGCCAATACTACAATACAGTCTGGAAACATTAGATATCTAGGCATAAACATTTCCCCCAGGTTATCAGAACTAACAAAACTAAATTATGTCCAGCTACTTAAAGCAATAGAGGATGATCTCTCACGGTGGAGGCGCTTACCCATATCACTCATGGGGAGGGTTGCCACAGTTAAAATGATGGTTCTATCTAAAGTAAACTACCTGTTTTCAATGATACCGACTAAACCATCCTTACCCATAGGCCTCCCCTTGGCAGAGCTAATTTGTTCAGCACGATACAGCAACCAGATTATCATTTTACTGCTATGATGCTGGACAGGACAAGTTAAAAAAAAAAAAAAAAAAAAAAAAGGAAAGAGACCTATCCTCGATCTATCTCTGTTCAACAAATCGATCACCCCGAGATCCTTTCACATGCTGACGATCAGAAGTGTTGGGCTGCATTCACAGAGGCGATTGGTTCACCTCCATCAACCTGAAGGACGCATACTTTCACATCCAGATCATGCAGAAACACAGGAAATTCCTGTGTTTCTCCTTTCAGGGGAACCAGTATCAGTACAACCGTCTGCCATTCGGTTACTCTCTCACTCCTCGCATGTTCTCCAAGTGCATGGAGATGTTGTTGCAGCCTTTACGCTCTGCAGGAAAGAGAGTTCTGTTTTATCTGGATGACCTGCTTCTACTGGCCCAATCCAGAGACGAAGCAGCGGTGCAGACATGGAAACTGGTGATGGATCTGTCAGCACTTAGAAAGGCTCGGCCTCTCCCCAGAAGTGGTGAGTACGATCCAAAGATTGAGAGCTGCTTCCACTAGAGCGTCTTACTCTGCTAAGTGGTCAGCTTTTCAACACTGGTGTCTGGAGAGAGGATTTAATCCCACAGCATGCACGCTGCCCTGTGTGCTCTCCTTCCTCCAGTTGCTGTTGGAAAAGAATTTGGCTTTCAGCACCATTAAAATGTATGCTGCAGCCTTGGTCCTTTTTTCCTTGGTCCTTTTAACTTGCTTTTACCCTCTGTGATGTGTGTGTGTTTGATGGGAAGGGGTGGGGGGTGGGCTTGCTGCTCTTGGGTTGGGGTTCTGGGGGATTTTACTCTCTGTAAAGCACCTTGAGTTGCTATTTTTATGTATGAAAGGTGCTATATAAATAAAGTTTGATTTGATTTGATCTAATCTTGTCATAAAGGTTTTGGTGACAGATCTCTTTTCAGTCATCCTCTGATCAAACGCTTCCTGAAGGGAGTGCACAGATACAGACCTCAGTGGGATTTACCGCTGGTTTTGCGCGCTTATTAAAGCCCCGTTTGAGCCTTTAACCGAAGTTTCTGTTCATGAAGACAGCCCTGCTGCTGGCGCTGACGTCTGCTAAGAGAGTCAGTGATTTATCAGCCCTCACTGTGGCTCCCTCCTGCCTCAGGATCCAGGGCGATGGCAGCTCAGCTGTACTAACCCAGCTTTCACTCCTAAAACCATCACCAGTTCTTTCAGATCCAGAGTGTTCACGCTGAATGGATTTTATCCTCCTCCCCACAGTCAGAGGAGGAAGCAAAATCTCATTTATTGTGCCCAGTGTGCGCTGCCTTGTTACGTCGAGCGCACAGCACCATTCCGTCATTCTCAACATCTGTTTGTTCACTATGGAGGAAGATCCTTTGGGCCTGTAATGGAAAATTTTATACACATGTCTGCACTTTGTATTGTTACAAAACCTTGTCTTGTGATTTACTAAGGAAGGAGGATGACTTCTACCCAGATAAGAACTGAGTGAGCTTCATTTACTTCCCCTTCCAATCTTCTGATAACATTTCTTTGAGACAGAGGACTAATGATTTTTCTTGATGTGATCAGCTCATGCTCGTCTATATAAACCAAACCCAAATGCATCTGTTCAGACTCGCGCAGCCAAAACTTCTTTGACTGTGGGATTCTCATTGCTGATCAGCTCTTAATAAAAATACTTTGTTTGATTCTCACTTCGTGTGTGACCTTTGATAAATAAAAATTCCACTACAGGCCAGCCTCTGTCTGCTCAGCGGTGTCACACTGGCTGCATGAAGCCATCTCGCAACACCTCCATGTAAAAACTCAGAAATGTCCAGTGGCTGCGTCATGCATGTTTATGTTCGTGGTGCTATATGGACCTAGTGAGGCATAGACTACATCCTGCTCGCCTTTAACCCAATAGTGATAGTCTTAAAGGGCGAAGCCAGTACGAAATAGAACTTTGGTTACGTACTGTAACCCCAGCTTCTATGTGTATAGGTGTAGCCCTCTAAGCTGTGGGCCTCACTGGCTCCTAGAATGGCTGAAGAAAAAGCTGTTTTTTGGGAGCCGATTGTCCTGTCTTGTCCTAATTTATACTCGAGGCTGAGGTGGGGCCCACCCAGCAGGTGGGCGTGGACTAAAGTTTTTCAGTACTGCATGTGCACGTGGAGCGATATACCCAATAGTGATAGCCTTAAAGGGCTGCGCCTATACTCAAAGAAGCTGGGGTTACAGTCTGTAACCAACATTTTTAATTGTTTAAACTGGGTAATTTATGGAACTGTGTTTTTGTATTTGCTGCTGCCATCTTAGACCAAGAGTGTGTCTCAAACCGTGCACTTTCATGAGTTCACTGGAAGGTAGTGTGTAGTTCACACTAAGCTCTACCTTCTGTAGTGACTCTTGTGGGTAAGTGCTGATCCAAACTGAGCACTAACGTTGTGAACTTACCGTTAGTGACGTACCAGCTTTGGACGGTGATTCTTCTGCTGCCTTAATTTACAGAATGAATTTCCAACTCTTGATTTTACTTTGTTTACTCCTTACTTAACCCCACCTGTAAACGTTGTCGCATCCAGCGCAGGATTCTCCTCGGGCTGAACATGAATTAGAACGTATGTTTATTTATTTTAAGGTATATGACCTCCTACATGCTGCCTAATAGCATGTTTTTTTCTTCCAAAATCCAAAATCAGGTTAACATACGTGTTTGCATGTCATCATACTTTTATGCTATTTATATATAGTTTATATTAGAATTATGATCAAATAACTTCATACTTACATCAGTAGAAAACAGCCTCCGCCTGCATCGGTGCCGCTGAGTCGGTGGCTGCCAGCTCTGAAAAACTGGTTGAAAGTCCCTCCCCTTCCGCTACGTCAGCAAGATGGCGTCCGTTTAGTGCGTGTAGTGTCCATCGTTTCGCACTAGATTTATGGTCGAGTTTAGGGCAGCATCCGGGTACTTTCAGTGCTTTCAGAGTTTTTACTGAAATTTCTGTGTCAGCACACTAAGCACTTAAATGTAGTGTTGGAAGTATAGAAGTGCGCGGTTTGGGACACACCCCAAGACTCCCTTGTAAAAATGGTTAGATTGTTAGCCTGACTGATAGACCCTGACTGTTAGCCAGGCAAACAGTCAAGCTAACAGCCCTGCTCACATTCAGGGTAACAGTCATGCTGTTATCCTGAATGTTGGCATGACTGTTAGTCCAACTCTTAGCATGGCTGTTAGTATGACTTTTAGCTTAGCTGTTAGCCCGATTGTTAACAAGGCTGTTGGCCTGATTATTAGTCTGACTATTAGCTTGGCTGTTAGCCTGACTGATAGCCTGACAATTAGCCTGGCTGTTAGCAGGCTATTAGCCTGATTGATAGCCCAACTGATGTCATTCAGCCATTCTGATTTGTTCTCTAAAAGCACACTTTGTATGCAAGTGAAATCAGTCAATTTTAACAGATCTTTATTTCACAAAACATGTTGAACACAGAGCACTAAGAACATGCCATTGTTTTGTTTTATTGTTGCTAGATGAATCGTCAGGTGCGTCTGGAAGGGCAGGTGTGTCCAACTTGGCGGCAGTAGCAAATAGCGTTGAAGAAGCGGCAGTAGCAGGTGTCACAGGGGTCACAGCAGGGCAAAGGATACCCAAGGCAGGACTGCTTGTGTGGGATGCAGCGGCGAGGAGAGCGCATGGTGCGACCCTGAAGCTGCAGGATAGCTGAAGAGTCCTAGAGGACAGAACCACATCAACAGGTAAACTCAGGAAGTCCACAGGTTCAAAAAGACTGATCACAGTACTGGACCTCATCATAGGACCCTGAGTCCATCAGGAGGGGGTCCTCCACTGGGTCTAAGGATAACAGGGCAGATTCATCAACAGGGACAGGGACGTGGCTTCTTTCTGTACAGCACAAGCAGAAAACATTGATGTTTACCTGAGCATTTCCACAGGTGTTCCAAAGAAAAGACAGATGTACAGCTGTACAGAAAACAGATATTCAGATCATTTTAAGTTGAAATATCAGGACATCACAAACTCTTTAAGTCGAACTTCAACTCGATTATCAAACTTTCACTCAGCTGTCAAATTTTGACTCAATGTTCAAACTTTCACTTCATATATTTATAGTTTGACTCAATTTTGAAACTTTGACCTGATTGTCTAACTTGTTACGATGGTCATGGATTGAATCAATTGGAAAACTGAGTCGATTGTCGAACTTTAATACTACTGTCAAACTTTGACCCGATGTTCATGATTTGACCCAATTGTCAAATCTTGACTCAATGGTCATGGTTTGATTCGAATGTAAAATTTTGTCTGGATTGTCAAACTTTGAATCGACTGTCGACGTTAATACTATTGTTGAAGTTGACTCGATGGTTATGGTTTGACTCGAATGTCATGCTGTTCCGATTGTCAAAGTTTGACTCAACTGTTGAACTTTGAATCAGTCATCGATCTTTGAAAATTAAGTCAAAGTTTGAATACCAACTCAAACTTTGACTTAATTTTCAAACTTTGACTCAATTTAGGAACTTTTGACTTAACACACTTTGACTCGATTTTAAAAATTTTAACTCAATGGTCATGGTTTGACTCGAGTGTAAAACGTCCTGACTGTCAAACAAAGTCAAAATTTGACTATTGACAAACTTTGACTCGATGGTTGTGGTTTGGCTGGATTGTGAAATTTGACCATGATTGTCAAGATTAGACTCAGTTGTCAAACTTTGACTTGATGATTTAACATAATTATAAAACTGACATGACTGTCAAACTTTGGTTACTTTTTTCAAACTTTGCTTAATTAGAGTAAAAGAAAAAACTTGACAATTGAGTCAGAGGGTTTTCATCTGACTCAAGAGCTCTGATGAGCCAGGAGTTTACTGACCAATGTCAGACAGGTAGGGCGTGTCGATGCGGCGCCTGGCGCCTGGACCTTCGTCCAGCTGAATGTTTCCATGAACGAGTGAGGAGGAGAGTTGCAGCAGACTGAAGGACCAACAGCAGAGCAGAACCCAACTGAACATCCTTGATGTCAAAAAGAAGAATCTGTACTGTAACTTCCACAATCCTTGGCTGCTCTGACAGAAAACTCTGGAAGATGAAACAGGCGTAGTCAAAGGTTGTACTAACTAAAATGTGGTTGTTACCATAAGTCCAGGGGTCTCATTTATAAAAGTTGCATAAGATCTAAACTAAAAGTGTACGTATGCCCAAAAGCTGAAAAAGGCATATGCCAAAAAAAACAAAACAAAAACAAGACTTATAAAACCATACGCACCTCCAAACAATTTCCATTTTATAAATCACAGACAGATGGAGATGTGCGCACCTGAATCGACCCTGAATGTGCCCAAACCAGCTATAAATGGTCCATGCAAAGCAGGACATGAAAGTCATTGCATGTTTTGATAATGGATGTCTGGCCCATGTTTGTGGGCATTTTTTTAGTTAGGTTATCCCAACCTCCCCATTGTACAGAATCTTTTAAAGATTCCTAGAATCAGACAGTAGATCTGGATCTAATCACACTTGTTCCATTATTCCA
The DNA here is from genome assembly GCF_017639745.1 of Melanotaenia boesemani. Taxonomy (NCBI): domain Eukaryota; kingdom Metazoa; phylum Chordata; class Actinopteri; order Atheriniformes; family Melanotaeniidae; genus Melanotaenia; species Melanotaenia boesemani. The sequence continues at coordinate 390,378 of NC_055682.1, read as the reverse complement.
CTTCTGACATTTTCTAAAAATTTTATCAGAACAGACAGACAAGCCAACATCCCTCAATAGGCTACATGAGCTCCGCTTTGGTGGAGCTAATGAAAAAGAAGTGGTCAGACCTCAAGGTGGAAGCCAAAAACTAAAATAAATAAAAAATTCCTGGCTTCTTCTGGGCTGCCACCATACCCTGGTGGAGGAGTTTGTGCATCCTGATGATCCTAGGAACTATGTTTTTGGGGGCTAAATGCCTCTGGTAGGGTCACCCATGGCAAACAGGACTCTAGGGGAGGGACCAGACAAAGCGTGGCTCCACAGACCCCTATGATGATTCAAATCAATGGATCCAGACTTCCCTTGCCCTGACATGGGTCACTGGGGGACTTTAATGACCACCTGGGCAATGACAGCAAGACCTGGAGGGGCGTGATTGGGAGGAGTGGTGTTTTGTTGTTGGACTTCTGTGCTCATCATGGACTGTCCATAACGAACACCTTGTTCAGACACAAGAGTGTCCACATGTCCACTTGGCACCAGGACATTCTAGGCTGCAGTTCGATGATCAGTCGTATTCTTGGACTTGCGGCTGCATGTCTTGGAGACTCAGGGGCGGAGCTGTCCACTGATCACCTCCTGGTGGTGAGTGACCCTAACCCGTCTGGCGGAGTCCCCTGTCAGAAAGAGTTTCAACTTCCATCTCCGGCAGAGCTTCAACCATGTCCTGGGTGAGGTGGGGGACATTGAGTCTGAGGGGGTGGTAACCTAGTGGTGACAGAGGTGGGTTTCAGTCTGGAGAACCAATGTTCAAGTCCCCAGGCTGGCAACAGATCTTAACCACTGTGGGCCCTGACCAAGACACTTAACCCCACAAACTATGCTGTCTTAAATCATTAGTTACATTAGGAGCAGTGGGCTGCCATTTCTGGCGAGTGCTTAAAAGTAGTGCACAAATATTGTGTTTTCTAAGATATGTACTGACAAATAAATAAAGATTTTTTTCTTAAAGAATGGGCTGTGTTCCGTGCCTCTATTGTTGAGGTGGCCAGCTGCAGCTGTGGCCGTAAGGTCGTCGGTGCCTGTCGTGGCGGTAACCCCCGAACTCGTTGGTGGACACCAGCAGTAAGGGATGCCGTCAAGCTGAAGGAGTCCTATCGGGCCTTTTTGGCCTGTGGAACTCCAGAAGCAGCTGATGGGTGTCGGTGGGCTAAGCGGAGTGTGGCTTCGGCTTCGGGCTAAGACAAAAACTCGAGCATGGGAGGACTTTGGAGAGGCCATGACTTCCAGACGGCTTCGAGGAGATCATAATAATAATAATAATTAAAGCCGCAAGCGGCATCCATCGGGTCCGAGCGGCCTGGACCCCGCCACCCGATGTTGCCATGACAACAGGTGGTGTAACGTGTTAAGGACCCAACAAGTATGAATCCTGTCAAGTTTGGTGCTGTTCCCATGTATTCCTCTGGAGACATGAGCAACCGTGTTTAATGGCGAGAAGGGTTTTTCCGTCGGTTGCCACGGTGACACGGTTTTTCCTATTAGAAAGATTTGAGGAGCGTTAGGTCCCCAACTTGTCAGGAAGCTTCCCACCAAGTTTGGAGTCAGTCGCACGAATCCCCTCAGACTAGTTCGTTCAAATGGCAGTGAAATCCAAGATGGCGGCCACCCCGTTGCCACGGCAACAGGTGTTCGATTGACTTCTTTGCTGGACTTGGGGTGTCACACGTATGAATACTGTCAAGTTTGGTGCAGATCCCACGTATTTGCATGGAGATATGAGCAAACCGTGTTTCATGGCGAGAAGGCGTTTTTCCGTCGGTTGCCACGGTAACACGCTTTCTGCTATTAGAAAGTTTTGAGGAGCGTTTGGTCCCCAACTTGTCAGGAAGCTTCCCACCAAGTTTGGAGTCAGTCGCACGAATCCCCTCGGACTAGTTCGTTCAAATACGATGTGTGTAAAGTGCAAAAAGTGCCAAAAAAATGGCCGCACACACCAAGATGGCGGGCGCCCTATTGCCATGGCAACAGGTGTTTGATTGACTTTTTTGCTCGACTTGGGGTGGTGCACGTGTGTGCCGAGTTTCGTGTTCCTATGTGGAAGTAGACTTTTGGGACCCCATTCATTTGGGTATTTCTTTGGTCTCTAGGTGGCGCTGTTGAGCCATTTTTGCATTGAAGTGTATGCGTACCTTAGAATATTGTGATTTTCGCCGGACTTGATGTGTGTTCAAAATTTCACAACTTTTCATGGGGGTTTAGGGGGTCAAATGTGGCCTTGTGTCGCTTAGAAGTATAATAAACATTTGGAAAACAATAGGGTCTCGCCATACTTTGTATGGCTCGGACCCTAATTAAAGCTGCAAGCAGCGTTGGAGGCCCTCGCACCTCTGGCGCCGCTTCGGCCTATTGATCCGCCCCATCGGCCAACAGCCTCCCTCCAGCAACACAGCCGCTCTTGTCCAGAGCCATAAACCCACTCTTCCAGAGTTTATCTCCATCAAGAGGTGATTTTCATCATGAGAGGATCAACTTGCACCTCAGCCTGTCCAGTGATGACATCTGAAGCATTCATAACCTTGTTTCATACAAACTGTGTTGAATTCCCACAAACCGGAGCATGATTCCAACAAGAGGAAAATTCCACGTGGCCACTAGCTGGCGCTATAGTCGTTTTCATGTAGAACCATGTTCAGGTTGGAACTCTAATGAGAACAGGAAAAAATCAGCTCAACTGGTCAACTGACAGCAGAGCTAGAGCCACTTCCTGTTTCATGGCGAATGACATAACCATAGGGGGCGCTATAGAGCCAAATAACCAACATATGTCTATTTGAATCAGTTCCAGGCCTGACCACTGTCCTCCCTGCCGAGTTTGGTGGAGATCAGGAGTACATTGGGTCAGTTACAAGTACTTCCTGTGTCATGGCGGTGGACGCCATTCGCCATGGTTTTCCTTGACAACGGACCTTGAGGTTTTTTTTCTGTAGTGTCATGAAAGGGTTTGACCTGATCTGAAGCACTGTAGAGTGTGTGAGGTTAATCCCTGATCAGCGGGACCCCGGTGTCTGAGAAAGGCACTTCATGTTTCCAGGGGGCGTGGCTTAGGCCAAGACCAGAAGTAGTTACATGTATCTGTTAAGGAGCAGACCCTGATTAATTACTGTAAGTGTGATGGTGATTGGATGAAAATTGAGGGATTTATACAGATTAATGATGTCATGGCGTCTTATCCAAGCTTGTTATGGCACCACCGTCTTGCCATGCAGCGTTGAGCAATGTCCAGATGACAACATCTGGACATGTAGATGTGGTCGGCATGGAACTGAAGTGAAACATGTGCAGTTTGGTACAGAATGAGTGTTGTATTTCGGAAATAATGGATTCCATGCTTGATGGCGAAACATCAAAACTTGATGAGGCGCCACCGCTGAACGCCACCTCCTATTAGAAAATTTTCAATAACTTTTAACCACACATGCCTCTGGAGTGTTCAGACTGAGTTTGAGGTAAATATGATAAAATCTATAGGAGGAGTTCGTTCAAATGCAAGGGAAAGAAACATGCAAAAATGACCCCTAAAATGACACTTTTTTCAAAATGGCCGACTTCCTGTTGACATTATCATATAGGTCCAAGAGGCTTTTTTTTACATCCTTCCAAGTTCTATCAATATGCTGGATTTCAGCAATATCGCTCAATATAGTGGGGAGATATGATCAATTAAATATTTGTAGGGGGCGCTATAGAGCCGTATTGGAATTTTTTCAACATATCTCAATGTGGCTGAGTTCTTGGCCTGACCGCGGTCCCTCCTGCCAGGTTTGATGGAGATCAACATTACAATGGGTCAGTTAAAAGTACTTCCTGTTTGATGGCGCCGGACCACTATTCGCCATGGTTACGTTTGGCGAAGGAACTTGAGATTTTTATTGTGGTATCATAAAAGGGTTTGACGTGTTGTGAAGCACTTTCAAGTGCGTAAGTTTCATTCCTGAGGAGATGGACCCCGGCGTCTGAAAAAAAGCACTTCCTGTTGAAAGTGGGCGGGGCTTAGGGCTAGTCTGGAATTGGTCATAAGGATCTGTTCAGGGCCGGATCCTGATTAATCTCTGCAAGTCTGATGGGGATAGGATGAGAATTGAGGAATTTATAGCGATTTATGATGTCATGGCGTCTTATCGAAGTTCGCCATGGTGCCACAGTCTCGCCCTGCAGCGTCGAGCAACAGTTTTCACCAGATATCATCACCAACTTGTTTTCTGCTGTCTGACCCAGTTTGGACCTAGTTGTGTCCAAAACGTTAGATAAGGGGGTCTTCGAGTAAAAACCATGACTTCCTGTCGCCAGGGGGCGTGGCCAATTCAAAACCCAAATATTGACATGTAGATGTGTTCAGGATGGGAATGGTATCATACATGGCCATTTTGGTTCAGATACATTGTTTTATGTGGAAGTTATATCACTTTCGTTCTTCACGGCGAGACGTCAAACTTTGAGGCCCCGCCCCCTCCATGCCCTTTCTCCTATTAGAAAACTTTCAATAACTTTTAAAGACACATGCGTTCTGGACATTCTGAGCTATTTTGGTAGCGGTACGATGAAATCTCTAGGAGGAGATAGATTTTGAAAATGTCAGTAAAACGCCAAAATGGCGACTTTGACCGAAAATGGCCGACTTCCTGTTGGTTTTCGGGCTTTGCTTCAAGAGGATTTTTTGTTTGCCCGAGCATTTAGAATATGTGTAGCGATTTTCATAAAGATTGATGACGTGCAGTGGCGGGGCATCATAAATAGGTGGCGCTCTAATTCAATTTTGCCCGAACAGTCCCAAGCACCCCAAAATACGTAAATTTACACATTCCTTTGGGGGGGTACGCAAAATTAGGCGCGTTTTCACGCATGTTAAACTCCCCTAAAATGCGATTTACTTTTGAGGAGAAAAATAATAAGAAGAATACGGGAAAAACGGAGCAATTACAACAGGCCTTCGCACAATTCAATTTTGCCCGAACAGTCCCAAGCACCCCAAAATACGTAAATTTACACATTCCTTTGGGGGGGTACGCAAAATTAGGCGCGTTTTCACGCATGTTAAACTCCCCTAAAATGCGATTTACTTTTGAGGAGAAAAATAATAAGAAGAATACGGAAAAAACGGAGCAATTACAACAGGCCTTCGCACCGACTTCGGTGCTCGGGCCTAATAAAAGCCGCAAGCGGCATCCATCGGGTCCGAGCTGCCTGGACCCCGCCACCCGATGTTGCCATGACAACAGGTGGTGTAACGCGTTAAGGACCCAACCTGTATGAAACCTGTCAAGTTTGGTGCAGATCCCACGTATTCCTATGGAGATATATGCAAGCCGTGTTTCATGGCGAGGGCATTTTTCCGTCGGTTGCCACGGTTACACGCTTTTTCCTATTAGAAAGATTTGAGGAGCGTTTGGTCCCCAACTTGTCAGGAAGGTTCCCACCAAGTTTGGAGTCAGTTGCACGAATCCCCTCAGACTAGTTCGTTAAAATGGGAGTGAAATCCAAGATGGCGGGCACCGCGTTGCTATGGCAACAGGTGTTCGATTGACATCAATGGTAGACTTGGGGTGTCACAAGTATGAATCCTGTCAAGTTTGGTGCAGATCCCACTTATTCCTATGGAGATATGAGCAAACCGTTTTTCATGGCGAGAAGGCGTTTTTCTGCCGGTTGCCACGGTTACACGCTTTCTGCTATTAGAGAGATTTGAGGAGCGTTTGGTCCCCAACTTGTCAGGAAACTTCCCACCAAGTTTGGAGTCAGTCGCACGAATCCCCTCAGACTAGTTCGTTCAAATACGATGTGTGTAAAGTGCAAAAAATGGCAAAAAAATGGCCGTACACGCCAAGATGGCGGGCACCCCATTGCCATGGCAACAGGTGTTTCATTGACTTTTTTGCTGGACTCGGGGTCTTACACGTGTCTGCCGAGTTTCGTCTTTCTACGTTGAAGTAGAGTTCCAGAGCCCCATTCATGTGGTTATTTTTTTGGTGTCTAGGTGGCGCTGTTGAGCCAATTTTGTATTGAAGTTTATGCGGCCCTTATAATATCCGAGTTACGCGGGGCTTGATGTGTGTGCCAAGTTTCACAACTTTTCATGGGTGTTTAGGGGGTCAAATGTGGCGTCGAAATGCTTAGGAGACTAAACATTTGGAAAACAATAGGGCCCCGCCATACTTCGTATGGCTCGGACCCTAATTAAAGCTGCAAGCAGCGTTGGAGGCCCTCGCACCTCTGGCGCCGCTTCGGCCTATTGCACCGCCCCATCACCCCGCAACCTCCCTCCAGCAGCACAGCCGCTATTGCCCACAGCCATATACACCTACCTTCCAGACTTTATCTCCATCAAGAGGTGATTTTCATCATGACAGGATCAACTTGCACCTCAGCCTTTCCAGTGATGACATCTGAAGCATTCATGACCTTGTTTCTTACAAACTGTGTTGAATTCCCACAAACTGGAGCATGATTTCATCAAGAGAAAAATTCCACGTGGCCACTAGGTGGTGGTAAAGTTGTTTTAATGTAGGACCATGTTCAGGTTGGAACTCTAATGAGAACAGGAAAATATTAGCTCAACTGGTCAACTGACAGCAGGGTTAGTGCCACTTCCTGTATAATGGCGAATGATTTAAACAATCACAGAAAGCCATTTTAATCATGATGCTGTAAGACGTCAGTCATATTTTCAACCATGAGTTCATGAAGGATGATATTAATGAGTTAGAATTAGTTATACAGATGATAAAGGTTAAAATGGTGGGACTTCCTTTTCCCAGGGTGCGGGGCTATGGTGTTGAGAACATAAGGACATGAAGAGGCATTTTTGTTTGTCCTGTCATGTTACATAAATATGTCACATTTTATCATGTCGTTCAAAGCAGTGGTTGGAGCTGATAGATTAAATATTTATAGGGGGCGCTATAGAGCCACATAACCAGCATATGTGTATTTGAATCAGTTCCAGGTCTGACCACTGTCCTCCCTGCCGAGTTTGGCGGAGATCAGGAGTACATTGGGTCAGTTACAAGTACTTCCTGTTTCATGGCGGTGGACGCCATTCGCCATGTTTTGCTTGAGGAACAAACTTGAGTTTTGTTTTCTGTAATATCATGAAAGGGTTTGATCTGATCTCAAGCACTTCTGAGTGTGTGAGGTTAATCCCTGACGAGAGGGAACCCGCTGCAGGAAAAAGGCACTTCCTGTTTCAATTGGGCGGGGCTTAGGTCAAGACCAGAAGTAGTTACATGTATCTGTTAAGGAGCAGACTCTGATCTATCAGTGCAAGTGTGATGCTGATTGCATGAAAATTGAGGGATTTACACTGAATAATGATGTCATGGCATCTTATCCAACCTTGTTATGGCGCCACGGTCTCGCCATGCAGCGTTGAGCAATGTCCAGATGACATCATCTGGACATGTAGATGTGGTCGGCATGGAACTGAAGTGAAACATGTGCAGTTTGGTACAAAATGAGTGTTGTATGTCAGAAATAATGGATTCCATGCTTGATGGCGAAACATCAAAACTTGATGAGGCGCCGCCGCTGAACGCCACGTCCTATTAGAAAATTTTCAATAACTTTTGACCACACATGCCTCTGGAGTGTTCAGACTGAGTTTGAGGTAAATACAATAAAATCTGTAGGAGGAGTTCGTTCAAATGCAAGGCAAAGAAACATGCAAAAATGACCCCAGAAATGACAATTTTTTCAAAATGGCCGACTTCCTGTTGAAGTTATCATATAGGTCCAAGAGGCTTTTTTGTACATCCTCCCAAGTTCTATCAATATACTGGATTTCAGCCATATCGCTCAATGTAGTGGGCAGATATGATCAATTAAATATTTGTAGGGGGCGCTATAGAGCCGTATTACAATTTTTGCAGCATATGTCAACGTGGCTGAGTTCCCGGTGTGACCGCGGTCCTCTCTGCCGAGTTTGGTGGAGATCAACGTTACAATGGGTCAGTTACAAGTACTTCCTGTTTGATGGCGTCGGACCACTATTCGCCAAGGTTACGTTTGGCAAAGGAACTTGAGATTTTTATTGTGGTATCATGAAAGGGTTTGACGTGGTGTGAAGCACTTTCAAGTGCGTAAGTTTAATTTCTGAGGAGATGGACCCCGGCGTCTGAAAAAAAGCACTTCCAGTTGAAAGTGGGCAGGGCTTAGGGCTAGTCTGGAATTGGTCATAAGGATCTGTTCAGGGCCGGATCCTGATTAATCTCTGCAAGTCTGATGGGGATTGGATGAGAATTCAGGGATTTATAGCGATTTATGATGTCATGGCGTCTTATCGAAGTTCGCCATGGTGCCACGGTCTCGCCCTGCAGCGTCGAGCAACAGTTTTCACCAGATATCATCACCAACTTGTTTTCTGCTGTCTGACCCAGTTTGGACCTAGTTGTGTCCAAAACGTTAGATAAGGGGGTCTTCGAGTAAAAACCATGACTTCCTGTCGCCAGGGGGCGTGGCCAATTCATAACCCAAATATTGACATGTAGATGTGTTCAGGATGGGAATGGTATCATACATGGCCATTTTGGTTCAGATACATTGTTTTATGTGGAAGTTATATCACTTTCGTTCTTCATGGCGAGACGTCAAACTTTGAGGCCCCGCCCCCTCCATGCCCTTTCTCCTATTAGACAACTTTCAATAACTTTTAAAGACACATGCGTTCTGGACATTCTGAGCTACGTGGGAAACGTGAGATCGCTAGTTAACAAAATTGATGAACTTCAGGTGCTAACCAGGTCTCTTAAAGAATACAGAGAGTGCAGTATTATGTGCTTCACTGAGACATGGCTGCATGAACACATCCCAGACTGTAATGCGTCTGTACACGGCTTCAGGACGGTCCGTGCAGACCGCAATAAACAACTCAGCGGGAAGCTGAAGGGAGGTGGAATTGCGGTGCTGGTAAACCAGCGCTGGTGTCATCCTGAACATGTCACTGTTAAAGAGAAAATCTGCAATAGAGACATTGAACTGCTAGCTGTGAGTCTCCGCCCGTATTATTTACCCAGAGAGTTCACATGCGTTATTCTGGTAGCGGTATATATATTACCTGGTACCGCTCCAGACGCAGCCTGTGATGTCATTAACTCTGTAGTGGCCAGGCTTCAAACACAACATCCAAACGCATTTGTGGCGATCTCTGGAGATTTTAACAACATCTCCCTCTCTGCAACTCTACCAACTTTCCAACAGTTTGTCAGCTGCTCCACCAGAGAAAACAAAACGTTGGACTTATTTTATGCAAATATTAAAAATGCATACAGCTCCTTTGCCCTGCCACCTTTAGGAAGATCAGACCATAACCTAGTTCTTCTCTCCTCCTCCTACAAGCCCATCGTTCAGCAACAACCAGTCATTAGAAAGGCTATTAGAACCTGGTCTAATGAAGCTGAAGATGCTCTGAGAGGATGCTTCGAGGCTACAGACTGGAACGTCCTATGTGAACCTCATGGAGATGACATCAATGCCTTGACTGAGTGTGTGACAGATTATATTAACTTCTGTGTGGACAGCACCGTTCCAACAAGAACAGTGAGGTGCTTCCCCAATAACAAACCCTGGATCACCAGTGACCTGAAAAAGCTGCTGAACATCAAAAAGAAAGCTTTTAGGGATGGAGACAGGGAGTTATTGAAGTCCACACAAAAACAACTTAAAACACAAATGAAGAAGTGCAAGGAGGACTACAGGAAGAAGTTGGAAAGTAAGCTTCAGAAAAACAATGTGAGGGATGTGTGGTCAGGAATGAAGAAGATCACTGGCTTCGGGATAAAGGAGGATCAGACTGATGGAGGTCTGGACAGAGCGAATGAACTGAACATGTTCTTCAATAGGTTTAGCTCACCTCCTGCTTCAACCCCAACTAGCCACACACCCTCCATGAGCCCACAGCTTTCCTGTCACACCTCCACTCTGTCACCCTGCAGCTCAGTCAAGGACCTGGACACAACCTCATCTCCCTCCACATCAGGACTTCCTGAAACCTCCTCTGCCTCCACCTCCACTCTGTCTGTCTCCTGTAACCAAGTCATGCAACAACTGGTGAAACTGAACCAGAACAAGGCTGCAGGTCCAGATGGTGTCAGTCCCAGAGTTCTCAAGACCTGCTCAAAACAGCTATGTCCGATTCTCCAGCACCTGTTCAACACCAGCCTGAGCCAGAGAAGAATCCCGGTGCTGTGGAAAACATCCTGCCTTGTTCCAGTGCCTAAAAAACCACAACCAGCTGAACCAAAAGACTACAGACCAGTCGCCCTGACATCTCACGTCATGAAAGTCCTGGAGAGACTCTTACTGGCTCACCTCAGCAAGCAGGTGAACACCTTTCAGGACCCATTACAGTTTGCATACCGTAATGGGCTTGGGGTTGAAGATGCAATCATATACCTGCTTCAGAGAGCCCACTCTCATCTGGACCAGTCAGGCAGCACTTTGAGGGTCATGTTCTTTGATTTCTCAAGTGCTTTTAATACGATTCAGCCTGCTCTGCTGTGTGAGAAGCTGCAGAAATTCCAGGTGGATCCCTCCACAACCACCTGGATTTACGACTACCTCACAAACAGACCACAGTTTGTGAGACTGAAAGGTTGTGTGTCTGAAATGGTGGTCAGCTGCACTGGAACACCACAAGGGACTGTACTTTCACCATTTCTATTCACGCTGTACACCTCAGACTTCCAGTACAACTCTGAGTTCTGTCATCTGCAGAAATACTCTGATGACTCAGCAGTTGTTGGGTGTATCAGTGATGGACAAGAAGCAGAGTACAGAGAACTGGTCGGTCAGTTTGTGAAATGGTGCGGTGACAATCATCTCATCTTGAATACCAAGAAAACAAAGGAGATGATTGTTGACTTCAGGAGGAACAAGAACACACATAGAAGTGTTTCCATCATGGGAGAGGAGGTGGAGGTGGTGGAGGAATACAAGTACCTTGGAGTTCAGCTGGACAACAGACTTGAGTGGAAAAGCAACACTGAGTACATTTACAAGAAAGGTCAGAGCAGACTCTACTTCTTAAGGCAGCTGAGATCTTTTAACGTCTGCACCAAAATGTTGCAAATGTTCTACAGGTCTGTTGTTGAAAGTGCAATCAGCTTTGCAGCAATCTGCTGGGGCAGCGGCATCAGAACCAGAGACTTGAAAAGAATTAACAAACTGATCAAGAAAGCCGGTTCTGTGCTTGGAGTAACTCTGGAGCCGCTGGAGTTGATCATCAAAAAAAGAATTCTGTACAAGCTGACGAAGATAATGGAAGATCCTTCACACCCTCTACACAACGCCGTGACGAAACAACAGAGTGTGTTCAGTGGGAGGCTTGTTCAAGTCCAATGCAAGACAGAGAGATACAGAAGCTCCTTCCTTCCAGCAGCTATCAGGCTGAAGAACAAAGCCCTTAATTAATTAATGTGATTGTTTTACTTTACTAAAAAAAAAAAAAAAAAAAAAAAAAAAAAAAAAATTACTACTACTACAATATTGAATTTCCCTTTGGGATTAATAAAGTATTTTTCATTTCATTTCATTCATTTCATTTCATTCTATTTTGGTAGCGGTACGATGAAATCTCTAGGAGGAGATAGATTTTGAAAATGTCAGTAAAACGCCAAAATGGCTAATTTGACCCAAAATGGCCGACTTCCTGTTGGTTTTCGGGCTTTGCTTCAAGAGGATTTTTTGTTTGCCTGAGCATTTAGAATATGTGTAGCGATTTTCATAAAGATTGATGACGTGCAGTGGCGGGGCATCATAAATAGGTGGCGCTCTCGTTCAATTTTGCCCGAACAGTCCCGAGCACCCCAAAATACGTAAATTTACACATTCCTTTGGGGGGTACGCAAAATTAGGCGCGTTTTCGCGCATGTTTAACTCCCCTAAAATGCGATTACTTTTGAGGAGAAAAATAATAAGAAGAATACGGAAAAAACGGAGCAATTACAACAGGCCTTCGCACCGCCTTCGGTGCTCGGGCCTAATTAAAGCCGCAAGCGGCATCCATCGGGTCCGAGCTGCCTGGACCCCGCCACCCGATGTCGCCATGACAACAGGTGTTGTAATGCGTTAAGGACCCAAAGTGTATGAATCCTGTCAAGTTTGGTGCAGTTACCATGTATTCCTGTGTAGATATGAGCAACCGTGTTTCATGGCGAGAAGGCGTTTTTCCGTCTGTGCCCACGGTGACACGGTTTTTTTCCTATTAGAAAGATTTGAGGAGCGTTTGGCCCCACACTTGTCAGGAAGCTTCCCACCAAGTTTGGAGTCAGTCGCACGAATCCCCTCAGACTAGTTCGTTCAAATGGCAGTGAAATCCAAGATGGCGGCCACCCCGTTGCCATGGCAACAGGTGTTTGATTGACTTCTTTGCTGGACTTGGGGTGTCACAGGTATGAATACTGTGAACTTTGGTGCAGATCCCATGTATTTCTATAGAGATATGAGCGAACCGTGTTTAATGGCGAGGTCTTTTTCCATCGGTTGCTACGGTAACAGGCTTTCTGCTATTAGAAAGATTTGAGGAGCGTTTGGTCCCCAACTTGTCAGGAAGGTCCCCACCGAGTTTGGAGTCGGTCGGACCATTCCCCTCAGACTAGTTCGTTCAAATGGCAATGAGATCCAAGATGGCGGCCACCCCGTTGCCATGGCAACAGGTGTTTGATTGAGTTATTTGCTGGACTTGGGGTGTCACACGTATGAATACTGTCAAGTTTGGTGGAGATCCCATGTATTTCTGTGGAGATATGAGCAAACCGTGTTTCATGGCGAGAAGGCGTTTTTTCCGTCTGTTGCCACGGTAACATGCTTTCTGCTATTAGAAAGATTTGAGGAGCGTTTGGTCCCCAACTTGTCAGGAAGCTTCCCACCAAGTTTGGAGTCAATCGCACGAATCCCCTCAGACTAGTTCGTTCAAATACGATGTGTGTAAAGTGGAAAAAATGGCAAAAAAATGGCCGCACACGCCAAGATGGCGGGCACCCCGTTGCCATGGCGACAGGTGTTACATTGAGTTTTTTGGTCAACACGGGGTGGTACACGTGTGTGCTGAGTTTCGTCTTCCTACGTCGAAGTAGACTTTTGGGACCCCATTCATTTGGGGAATTTTTTGGTCTCTAGGTGGCGCTGTTGAGCCACTTTTGCATTAAAGTGTATGCGGACCTTAGCATATTGCGATTTTCGCCGGGCTTCATGTGTGTGCCAAGTTTCACAACTTTTCATGGGTATTTAGGGGGTCAAATTTGGCCTTGAAGCGCTTAGTATAATAAACATTTCAGGAACAATAGGGCCTTGCCATACTTTGTATGGCTCGGACCCTAATTAAAGCCGCAAGCGGCATCCATCGGGTCCGAGCTGCCTGGACCCCGCCACCCGATGTCGCCATGACAACAGGTGGTGTAATGCGTTAAGGACCCAGAGTGTATGAATCCTGTCAAGTTTGGTGCAGTTCCCATTTATTCCTGTGGAGATATTAGCAAACCGTGTTTCATGGCGAGAAGGCTTTTTCCGTCGGTTGCCACGGTTACACGCTATCTCCTATTAGAAAGATTTGAGGAGCGTTTGGTCCCCAACTCATCAGGAAGCTTCCCACCAAGTTTGGAGTCAGTCGCACGAATCCCCTCAGACTAGTTCGTTCAAATGGCAGTGAAATCCAAGATGGCGGCCACCCCGTTGCCATGGCAACAGGTGTTCGATTGACTTCTTTGCTGGACTTGGGGTGTCACAGGTATGAATACTGTGAACTTTGGTGCAGATCCCATGTATTCCTATAGAGATATGAGCAAACCGTGTTTAATGGCGAGGTCTTTTTCAATCGGTTGCCACAGTAACACGCTTTCTGCTATTAGAAAGATTTCAGGAGCGTTTGGTCCCCAACTTGTCAGGAAGGTCCCCACCGAAATTAGAGTCGGTCGGACCATTCCCCTCAGACTAGTTCGTTCAAATGGCAATGAGATCCAAGATGGTGGCCACCCCATTGCCATGGCAACAGGTGTTTGATTGACTTCTTTGCTGGACTTGGGGTGTCACACGTATGAATACTGTCAAGTTTGGTGGAGATCCCATGTATTTCTGTGGAGATATGAGCAAACCGTGTTTCATGGCGAGAAGGTAATTTTCCGTTGGTTACCACGGTAATACGCTTTCTGCTATTAGAAAGATTTGAATAGCGTTTGATCCCCAACTTGTCAGGAAGCTTCCCACCAAGTTTGGCGTCACTCGCATGAATCCCCTCAGACTAGTTCGTTCAAATACGATGTGTGTATAGTGCAAAAAATGGTAAAAAAAATGGCCGTACACGCCAAGATGGCGGGCACCCCGTAGTCATGGCAACAGGTGTTTGATTGACTTTTTTGCTCAACTCGGGGTGGTACACGTGTGTGCCGAGTTCCGTGTTCCTACGTCGAAGTAGACTTTCGTGACCCCCTTCATTCGGGGATTTTATTTTTTTCTAGGTGGCGCTGTTGAGCCAATTTTGTATTGAAGTGTATGCGGACCTTAGAATATCGAAATTTTCGCGGGGCTTGAGGTGTGTTCAAAGTTTCACAACTTTTCATGAGTGTTTAGGGGGTCAAATTTGAGGTCGAAATGCTTAGAAAAATAATAATAATAATTAAAGCCGCAAGCGGCATCCATCGGGTCCGAGCGGCCTGGACCCCGCCACCCGTCTCAGACACCTTTTCCTAGTATGGTAGGTAACCTGGTAACATGGAAGGTAACATGGGAAAACACCCGGCTGAAAATCTGAAATGTTGATATACTTAGTTAGCATTTTTTGATAGAATGCTAATTTGCTAGCTAACATGCTATGTTGCCATGACAACAGGTGGTGTAATGCGTTAGGGACCCAACAAGTATGAATCCTGTCAAGTTTGGTGCAGTTCCCATGTATTCCTATGGAGATATGAGCAAACCGTGTTTCATGGCGAGAAGGCGTTTTTCTTTCGGTTGCCACGGTAACACGCTTTGCGCTATTAGAAAGATTTGAATAGCGTTTGGTCCCCAACTTGTCAGGAAGCTTCCCACCAAGTATGGGGTCGGTGGCAGGAATCGCCTCCGACTAGTTCGTTCAAATGGCAGTGAAACCCAAGATGGCGGGCACGCCGTTGTCATGGCAACAGGTGTTCGATTGACTTATTAGCTGGACTTGGGGTGTGACACGTATGAATACTGTGAACTTTGGTGCAGATCCCATCTATTTCTATGGAGATATGAGCAAACCGTGTTTCATGGCGAGAAGGTCATTTTCCATCGGTTGCCACGGTAACATGCTTTCTGCTATTAGATAGATTTGAATAGCGTTTGGTCCCCAACTTGTCAGGAAGGTTCCCACCAAGTTTGGAGTCAGTCGCACGAGTCCCCTCCAACTAGTTCGTTCAAATGGCAATGAAAACCAAGATGGCGGGCACGCCGTTGCCATGGCAACAGGTGTTCGATTGACTTCTTTGCTGGACTTGGGGTGTCACAGGTATGAGTACTGTGAAGTTTGGTGCAGCTCCCATATATTTCTATGGAGATATGAGCAAACCGTGTTTCATGGCGAGAAGGTCATTTTCCGTGGGTTGCCATGGCAACAGGTGGTGTAATGCATTAAGGATCCAACCTGTATGAATCCTGTCAAGTTTGGTGCAGTTCCCATGTATTCCTATGGAGATGTGAGCAAACCGTGTTTCATGGCGAGAAGGCTTTTTCCGTCGGTTGCCATGGCAACAGGTGTTTAATGGACTTCTTTGCTGGACTTGGGGTGTTACACATATGAATCCTGTGAACTTTGTTGAAGATCCCATCTATTTCTATGGAGATATGAGCAAACCGTGTTTCTTGGCGAGGTCATTTTCCGTCGGTTGCCACGGTAACACGCTTTCTGCTATTAGAAAGATGTGAGGAGCGTTTGGTCCCCAACTTGTCAGGAAGGTCCCCACCGAGTTTGGAGTCGGTCGGACCATTCCCCTCAGACTAGTTCGTTCAAATGGCAATGAGATCCAAGATGGCGGCCACCCCGTTGCCATGGCAACAGGTGTTTGATTGACTTCTTTGCTGGACTTGGGGTGTCACACGTATGAATACTGTGAAGTTTGGTGCAGATCCCACGTATTTCTATGGAGATATGAGCAAACCGTGTTTCATGGCGAGAAGGCGTTTTTCCGTCTGTTGCCACGGTAACATGCTTTCTGCTATTAGAAAGATTTGAATAGCGTTTGGTCCCCAACTTGTCAGGAAGCTTCCCACCAAGTTTGGAGTCAATCGCACGAATCCCCTCAGACTAGTTCGTTCAAATACGATGTGTGTAAAGTGGAAAAAATGGCAAAAAAATGGCCGCACACGCCAAGATGGCGGGCACCCTGTTGCCATGGCGACAGGTGTTACATTGAGTTTTTTGGTCAACACGGGGTGGTACACGTGTGTGCCGAGTTTCGTCTTCCTACGTTGAAGTAGACTTCCTGGGCCCCATTAATGTGGTGATTTTTGGTGACTGTAGGTGGCGCTGTTGAGCCAATTTTGCATTGAAGAGTATGCGGACCTTATAATATCCGATTTTCGCCGGGCTTGACGTGTGTGCCAAGTTTCACAACTTTTCATGGGTGTTTAGGGGGTCAAATTTGGCGCCGAAATGCTTAGGAGGAGGAGGAGAAGGAGAATAAACATTTCAGGAACAATAGGGCCTTGCCATACTTTGTATGGCTCGGACCCTAATTAAAGCCGCAAGCGGCATCCATCGGGTCCGAGTGGCCTGGACCCCGCCACCCGATGTTGCCATGACAACAGGTGGTGTAACACGTTAAGGACCCAACGTGTTTGAATACTGTCAAGTTTGGTGCAGTTCCCATGTGCTCCTAAGGAGATATGAGCAAACCGTGTTTCAAGGCGAGAAGGTCATTTTCTGTCGGTTGCCACGGTAACATGCTTTCTGCTATTAGAAAGATTTGAATAGCGTTTAGTCCCCAACTTGTCAGGAAGCTTCCCACCAAGTTTGGAGTCAGTCGCACGAATTCCCTCAGACTAGTTCGTTCAAATACGATGTGTGTAAAGTGCAAGAAATGGCAAAAAAATGGCCGCACACGCCAAGATGGCGGGCACCCCGTTTCCATGGCAACAGGTATTTAATTGACTGTTTTGCTCGACTCGGGGTGATACACGTGTGTGCCGAGTTTCGTGTTCCTACGTCGAAGTAGACTTTTGGGACCCCATTCATTGGGGTTTTTTTGTGGTGTCTAGGTGGCGCTGTTGAGCCACTTTTGCATTGAAATGTATGCCGACCTTATAATATCCGAGTTACGCGGGGCTTGACGTGTGTGCCAAGTTTCACAACTTTTCATGGGTGTTTAGGGGGTCAAAGTTGGGGTTGAAATGCTTAGAAGAACGAGGAAAATAATAAAAAGCCGCAAGGGGCATCCATCGGGTCCGAGCTGCCTGGACCCCGCCACCCGATGTCGCAATGAGAACAGGTGGTGTAATGCGTTAAGGACCCAACGTGTGTGAATACTGTCAAGTTTGCTGCACTTCCCATTTATTCCTGTGGAGATATAAGCAAACCGTGTTTCATGGCGAGATGGCTTTTTCCGTCGGTTGTCACGGCAACACGCTTTCTCCTATTAGAAAGATTTGAGGAGCGTTTGGTCCCCAACTTGTCAGCAAGCTTCCCACCAAGTTTGGAGACAGTGGCACAAATCCCCTCAGACTAGTTCGTTCAAATACGATGTGTGTAAAGTGCAAAAAATGGGAAAAAAATGGCCGCACACGCCAAGATGGCGGGCACCCAGTTGCCATGGCACCAGGTGTTTGATTGACTGTTTTGCTCAGCTTGGCGTGTTAGACGTGTGTGCCGAGTTTGGTCTTCATACGTCGAAGTAGACTTTTGGGACCCCATTCATTTGGGGATTTTTTTTTTTTCTAGGTGGCGCTGTTGAGCCAATTTTGTATTGAAGTGTATGCGGACCTTATAATATCCGAGTTACGCGGGGCTTGACGTGTGTGCCAAGTTTCACAACTTTTCATGGGTGTTTAGGGGGTCAAATTTGGCGTCGAAATGCTTAGAAGGAGAAGTATAATTAAAGCCGCAAGCGGCATCCATCGGGTCCGAGCGGCCTGGACCCCGCCACCCGATGTTGCCATGACAACAGGTGGTGTAACGCGTTAAGGACCCAACAAGTATGAATCCTGTCAAGTTTGGTGCAGTTCCCACGTATTCCTGTGGAGATATGAGCAAACCGTGTTTCATGGCGAGAAGGTCATTTTCCGTCGGTTGCCACGGTAACACGCTTTCTGCTATTAGAAAGATTTGAATATCGTTTGGTCCCCAACTTGTGAGGAAGCTTCCCACCAAGTTTGGAGTCAGTTGCACGAATCCCCTCAGACAAGTTCGTTCAAATACAATGTGTGTAAAGTGCAAAAAATGGCCAAAAAATGGACGCACACGCCAAGATGGCGGGCACCCCGTTGCCATGACAACAGATGTTTGATTGACTTTTTTGCTCGACTCGGGGTGTTACACGTGTGTGCCAAGTTTCGTATTCCTGCGTCGAAGTAGACGTTTGTGTCCCCATTATATTGGGGGTAATTTATTTTTTCTAGGTGGCGCTGTTGAGCCATTTTTGCATTGAAGTGTATGCAGTCCATAGAATATTGCAATTTTCGCCGGGCTTGAGGTGTGTGCCAAGTTTCACAACTTTTCATGGGTGTTTAGGGGGTCAAATTAGGGGTCGAAGCGCTTAGGAGGAGAAGTATAATAATAAACATAGCAGAAACAATAGGGCCTTGCCATACTTTGTATGGCTCGGACCCTAATTAAAGCCGCAAGCGGCATCCATCGGGTCCGAGCTGCCTGGACCCTGCCACCCGATGTCGCCATGACAACAGGTGGTGTAATGCTTTAAGGACCCAACGTATATGAATCCTGTCAAGTTTGGTGCAGTTCCCATTTATTCGTGTGGCGATATGAGCAAACCGTGTTTCATGGCGAGAAGGTCATATTCCGTCGGTTGCCACGGGAACACGCTTTCTGCTATTAGAAAGATTTGAGGAGCGTTTGGTCCTCAACTTGTCAGGAAGCTTCCCACCAAGTTTGGAGTCTGTCGCACGAATCCCCTCAGACTAGTTCGTTCAAATGGCAGTGAAATCCAAGATGGCGGCCACCCCGTTGCCATGGCAACAGGTGTTCGATTGACTTCTGTGCTGCACTTGGGGTGTGACAGGTATGAATACTCTGAACTTTGGTGCAGATCCCATGCATTTCCATGGAGATATGAGCAAACCGTGTTTCATGGCGAGAAGGTCATTTTCCGTCGGTTGCCACGGTAACACGCTTTCTGCTATTAGAGAGATTTGAGGAGCGTTTGGTCCCCAACTTGTCAGGAAGGTCCCCACCAAGTTTGGAGGCAATCGCACGAATCCCCTCAGACTAGTTCGTTCAAATACGATGTGTGTAAAGTGCAAAAAATGGCAAAAAAATGGCCGCACACACCAAGATGGCGGGTGCCACGTTGCCATGGCGACAGGTGTTACTTTGAGTTTTTTGGTCAACACGGGGTGGTACACGTGTGTGCCGAGTTTCGTCTTCCTACGTTGAAGTAGACTTCCGGGACCCCATTCATGTGGTGATTTTTGGTGACTCTAGGTGGCGCTGTTGAGCCAATTTTGCATTGAATAGTATGCGGACTTTATAATATCCGATTTTCGCCAGGCTTGAGGTGTGTGCCAAGTTTCACAACTTTTCATGGGTGTTTAGGGGGTCAAATTTGGGGTCGAAGCGCTTAGAAGGAGTAGAATAATAATTAAAGCCGCAAGCGGCATCCATCGGGTCCGAGCGGCCTGGACACCGCCACCCGATGTCGCCATGACAACAGGTGGTGTAATGCGTTAAGGACCCAACCTGTATGAATCCTGTCAAGTTTGGTGCAGATCCCACGTATTCCTATGGAGATATAAGCAAACCGTGTTCCATGGCGAGAAGGCATTTTTCTGTTGGTTGCCACGGTTACACGCTTTTTCCTATTAGAAAGATTTGAGGAGCGTTTGGTCCCCAACTTGTCAGGAAGCTTCCCACCAAGGTTGGAGTCAGTCGCACTAATCCCCTCAGACTAGTTCGTTAAAATGGGAGTGAAATCCAAGATGGCGGGCGACCCGTTGCCATGGTAACAGGTGTTTGATTGACTTCTTTGCTGTACTTGGGGTGTCACACGTATGAATACTGTGAAGTTTGGTGGAGATCCCATCTATTTCTATGGAGATATAAGCAAACCGTGTTTCATGGCGAGAAGGCGTTTTTCCGTCTGTTGCCACGGTAACATGCTTTCTGCTATTAGAAAGATTTGAGGAGCGTTTGGTCCCCAACTTGTCAGGAAGGTTCCCACCAAGTTTGGAGTCAATGGCACGAATCCCCTCAGACTAGTTCGTTGAAATACGATGTGTGTAAAGTGGAAAAAATGGCAAAAAAATGGCCGCACACGCCAAGATGGCGGGCACCCCGTTGCCATGGCAACATGTGTTACATTGAGTTCTTTGGTCAACACGGGGTGGTACACGTGTGTGTCGAGTTTCGTCTTCCTACGTTGAAGTAGACTTCCTGTTCCCCATTCATGTGGTGATTTTTGGTGACTCTAGGTGGCGCTGTTGAGCCAATTTTACATTGAATAGTATGCGGACCTTATAATATCCGATTTTCGCCGGGCTTGACGTGTGTGCCAAGTTTCACAACTTTTCATGGGTGTTTAGGGGGTCAAATTTGGCGTCGAAATGCTTAGGAGGAGGAGGAGAAGGAGAATAATAATAAACATAGCAGAAACAATAGGGCCTTGCCATACTTTGTATGGCTCGGACCCTAATAAACATTACAACCACAATAGGGCCTTGCCATACTTTGTATGGCTCGGACCCTAATAATAAACATTTCAACTACAATAGGGTCTCGCCATACTTCGTATGGCTCGGACCCTAATAATTAAAGCCGCAAGCGGCATCCATCGGGTCCGAGCTGCTTGGACCCCGCCACCCGATGTTGCCATAACAACAGGTGCTGTTATGTGTTAAGGACCCAACCTGTATGAATCCTGTCAAGTTAGGTGCAGATCCCACATATTCCTATGGAGATATAAGCAAACCGTGTTTCATGGCGAGAAGGTCATTTTCCGTCGGTTGCCACGGTTACACGCTCTCTCCTATTAGAAAGATTTGAGGAGCGTTTGGTCCCCAACTTGTCAGGAAGCTTCCCACCAAGTTTGGAGTGGGTCGCCCGAATCCCCTCAGACTAGTTCGTTCAAATGGCAGTGAAATCCAAGATGGCGGGTACATGGTTGCCATGGCAACAGGTGTTCGATTGACTTCTTAGCTGCACTTGGGGTGGGACACGTATGAATGCTGTGAAGTTTGGTGAAGATCCCGTGTATTTCTATGGAGATATGATGAACCCGTGTTTCATGGCGAGGAGGCTTTTTCCGTCGGTTGCCACGGTTACAGGCTTGTCCTATTAGAAAGATTTGAATAGCATTTGTTCCCCAACTTGTCAGGAAGCTTCCCACCAAGTTTGGAGTCTGTCGCACGAATCCCCTCAGACTAGTTCGTTCAAATGGCAGTGAAATCCATGATGGCGGGCACCCCGTTGGCATGGCAACAGGTGTTCGATTGACTTTCTTGCTGGACTTGGGGTGTTACACGTATGAATACTGTAAACTTTGGTGCAGATCCCATGTATTTCTATGGAGATATATGCAAGCCGTGTTTCATGGCGAGGGCATTTTTCCGTCGGTTGCCACGGTTACACGCTTTTTCCTATTAGAAAGATTTGAGGAGCGTTTGGTCCCCAACTTGTCAGGAAGGTTCCCACCAAGTTTGGAGTCAGTTGCACGAATCCCCTCAGACTAGTTCGTTAAAATGGGAGTGAAATCCAAGATGGCGGGCACCGCGTTGCTATGGCAACAGGTGTTCGATTGACATCAATGGTAGACTTGGGGTGTCACAAGTATGAATCCTGTCAAGTTTGGTGCAGATCCCACTTATTCCTATGGAGATATGAGCAAACCGTTTTTCATGGCGAGAAGGCGTTTTTCTGCCGGTTGCCACGGTTACACGCTTTCTGCTATTAGAGAGATTTGAGGAGCGTTTGGTCCCCAACTTGTCAGGAAACTTCCCACCAAGTTTGGAGTCAGTCGCACGAATCCCCTCAGACTAGTTCGTTCAAATACGATGTGTGTAAAGTGCAAAAAATGGCAAAAAAATGGCCGTACACGCCAAGATGGCGGGCACCCCATTGCCATGGCAACAGGTGTTTCATTGACTTTTTTGCTGGACTCGGGGTCTTACACGTGTCTGCCGAGTTTCGTCTTTCTACGTTGAAGTAGAGTTCCGGGGCCCCATTCATGTGGTTATTTTTTTGGTGTCTAGGTGGCGCTGTTGAGCCAATTTTGTATTGAAGTTTATGCGGCCCTTATAATATCCGAGTTACGCGGGGCTTGATGTGTGTGCCAAGTTTCACAACTTTTCATGGGTGTTTAGGGGGTCAAATGTGGCGTCGAAATGCTTAGGAGACTAAACATTTGGAAAACAATAGGGCCCCGCCATACTTCGTATGGCTCGGACCCTAATTAAAGCTGCAAGCAGCGTTGGAGGCCCTCGCACCTCTGGCGCCGCTTCGGCCTATTGCACCGCCCCATCACCCCGCAACCTCCCTCCAGCAGCACAGCCGCTATTGCCCACAGCCATATACACCTACCTTCCAGACTTTATCTCCATCAAGAGGTGATTTTCATCATGACAGGATCAACTTGCACCTCAGCCTTTCCAGTGATGACATCTGAAGCATTCATGACCTTGTTTCTTACAAACTGTGTTGAATTCCCACAAACTGGAGCATGATTTCATCAAGAGAAAAATTCCACGTGGCCACTAGGTGGTGGTAAAGTTGTTTAATGTAGGACCATGTTCAGGTTGGAACTCTAATGAGAACAGGAAAATATTAGCTCAACTGGTCAACTGACAGCAGGGTTAGTGCCACTTCCTGTATAATGGCGAATGATTTAAACAATCACAGAAAGCCATTTTAATCATGATGCTGTAAGACGTCAGTCATATTTTCAACCATGAGTTCATGAAGGATGATATTAATGAGTTAGAATTAGTTATACAGATGATAAAGGTTAAAATGGTGGGACTTCCTTTTCCCAGGGTGCGGGGCTATGGTGTTGAGAACATAAGGACATGAAGAGGCATTTTTGTTTGTCCTGTCATGTTACATAAATATGTCACATTTTATCATGTCGTTCAAAGCAGTGGTTGGAGCTGATAGATTAAATATTTATAGGGGGCGCTATAGAGCCACATAACCAGCATATGTGTATTTGAATCAGTTCCAGGTCTGACCACTGTCCTCCCTGCCGAGTTTGGCGGAGATCAGGAGTACATTGGGTCAGTTACAAGTACTTCCTGTTTCATGGCGGTGGACGCCATTCGCCATGTTTTGCTTGAGGAACAAACTTGAGTTTTGTTTTCTGTAATATCATGAAAGGGTTTGATCTGATCTCAAGCACTTCTGAGTGTGTGAGGTTAATCCCTGACGAGAGGGAACCCGCTGCAGGAAAAAGGCACTTCCTGTTTCAATTGGGCGGGGCTTAGGTCAAGACCAGAAGTAGTTACATGTATCTGTTAAGGAGCAGACTCTGATCTATCAGTGCAAGTGTGATGCTGATTGCATGAAAATTGAGGGATTTACACTGAATAATGATGTCATGGCATCTTATCCAACCTTGTTATGGCGCCACGGTCTCGCCATGCAGCGTTGAGCAATGTCCAGATGACATCATCTGGACATGTAGATGTGGTCGGCATGGAACTGAAGTGAAACATGTGCAGTTTGGTACAAAATGAGTGTTGTATGTCAGAAATAATGGATTCCATGCTTGATGGCGAAACATCAAAACTTGATGAGGCGCCGCCGCTGAACGCCACGTCCTATTAGAAAATTTTCAATAACTTTTGACCACACATGCCTCTGGAGTGTTCAGACTGAGTTTGAGGTAAATACAATAAAATCTGTAGGAGGAGTTCGTTCAAATGCAAGGCAAAGAAACATGCAAAAATGACCCCAGAAATGACAATTTTTTCAAAATGGCCGACTTCCTGTTGAAGTTATCATATAGGTCCCAGAGGCTTTTTTGTACATCCTCCCAAGTTCTATCAATATACTGGATTTCAGCCATATCGCTCAATGTAGTGGGCAGATATGATCAATTAAATATTTGTAGGGGGCGCTATAGAGCCGTATTACAATTTTTGCAGCATATGTCAACGTGGCTGAGTTCCCGGTGTGACCGCGGTCCTCTCTGCCGAGTTTGGTGGAGATCAACGTTACAATGGGTCAGTTACAAGTACTTCCTGTTTGATGGCGTCGGACCACTATTCGCCAAGGTTACGTTTGGCAAAGGAACTTGAGATTTTTATTGTGGTATCATGAAAGGGTTTGACGTGGTGTGAAGCACTTTCAAGTGCGTAAGTTTAATTTCTGAGGAGATGGACCCCGGCGTCTGAAAAAAAGCACTTCCAGTTGAAAGTGGGCAGGGCTTAGGGCTAGTCTGGAATTGGTCATAAGGATCTGTTCAGGGCCGGATCCTGATTAATCTCTGCAAGTCTGATGGGGATTGGATGAGAATTCAGGGATTTATAGCGATTTATGATGTCATGGCGTCTTATCGAAGTTCGCCATGGTGCCACGGTCTCGCCCTGCAGCGTCGAGCAACAGTTTTCACCAGATATCATCACCAACTTGTTTTCTGCTGTCTGACCCAGTTTGGACCTAGTTGTGTCCAAAACGTTAGATAAGGGGGTCTTCGAGTAAAAACCATGACTTCCTGTCGCCAGGGGGCGTGGCCAATTCATAACCCAAATATTGACATGTAGATGTGTTCAGGATGGGAATGGTATCATACATGGCCATTTTGGTTCAGATACATTGTTTTATGTGGAAGTTATATCACTTTCGTTCTTCATGGCGAGACGTCAAACTTTGAGGCCCCGCCCCCTCCATGCCCTTTCTCCTATTAGACAACTTTCAATAACTTTTAAAGACACATGCGTTCTGGACATTCTGAGCTACGTGGGAAACGTGAGATCGCTAGTTAACAAAATTGATGAACTTCAGGTGCTAACCAGGTCTCTTAAAGAATACAGAGAGTGCAGTATTATGTGCTTCACTGAGACATGGCTGCATGAACACATCCCAGACTGTAATGCGTCTGTACACGGCTTCAGGACGGTCCGTGCAGACCGCAATAAACAACTCAGCGGGAAGCTGAAGGGAGGTGGAATTGCGGTGCTGGTAAACCAGCGCTGGTGTCATCCTGAACATGTCACTGTTAAAGAGAAAATCTGCAATAGAGACATTGAACTGCTAGCTGTGAGTCTCCGCCCGTATTATTTACCCAGAGAGTTCACATGCGTTATTCTGGTAGCGGTATATATATTACCTGGTACCGCTCCAGACGCAGCCTGTGATGTCATTAACTCTGTAGTGGCCAGGCTTCAAACACAACATCCAAACGCATTTGTGGCGATCTCTGGAGATTTTAACAACATCTCCCTCTCTGCAACTCTACCAACTTTCCAACAGTTTGTCAGCTGCTCCACCAGAGAAAACAAAACGTTGGACTTATTTTATGCAAATATTAAAAATGCATACAGCTCCTTTGCCCTGCCACCTTTAGGAAGATCAGACCATAACCTAGTTCTTCTCTCCTCCTCCTACAAGCCCATCGTTCAGCAACAACCAGTCATTAGAAAGGCTATTAGAACCTGGTCTAATGAAGCTGAAGATGCTCTGAGAGGATGCTTCGAGGCTACAGACTGGAACGTCCTATGTGAACCTCATGGAGATGACATCAATGCCTTGACTGAGTGTGTGACAGATTATATTAACTTCTGTGTGGACAGCACCGTTCCAACAAGAACAGTGAGGTGCTTCCCCAATAACAAACCCTGGATCACCAGTGACCTGAAAAAGCTGCTGAACATCAAAAAGAAAGCTTTTAGGGATGGAGACAGGGAGTTATTGAAGTCCACACAAAAACAACTTAAAACACAAATGAAGAAGTGCAAGGAGGACTACAGGAAGAAGTTGGAAAGTAAGCTTCAGAAAAACAATGTGAGGGATGTGTGGTCAGGAATGAAGAAGATCACTGGCTTCGGGATAAAGGAGGATCAGACTGATGGAGGTCTGGACAGAGCGAATGAACTGAACATGTTCTTCAATAGGTTTAGCTCACCTCCTGCTTCAACCCCAACTAGCCACACACCCTCCATGAGCCCACAGCTTTCCTGTCACACCTCCACTCTGTCACCCTGCAGCTCAGTCAAGGACCTGGACACAACCTCATCTCCCTCCACATCAGGACTTCCTGAAACCTCCTCTGCCTCCACCTCCACTCTGTCTGTCTCCTGTAACCAAGTCATGCAACAACTGGTGAAACTGAACCAGAACAAGGCTGCAGGTCCAGATGGTGTCAGTCCCAGAGTTCTCAAGACCTGCTCAAAACAGCTATGTCCGATTCTCCAGCACCTGTTCAACACCAGCCTGAGCCAGAGAAGAATCCCGGTGCTGTGGAAAACATCCTGCCTTGTTCCAGTGCCTAAAAAACCACAACCAGCTGAACCAAAAGACTACAGACCAGTCGCCCTGACATCTCACGTCATGAAAGTCCTGGAGAGACTCTTACTGGCTCACCTCAGCAAGCAGGTGAACACCTTTCAGGACCCATTACAGTTTGCATACCGTAATGGGCTTGGGGTTGAAGATGCAATCATATACCTGCTTCAGAGAGCCCACTCTCATCTGGACCAGTCAGGCAGCACTTTGAGGGTCATGTTCTTTGATTTCTCAAGTGCTTTTAATACGATTCAGCCTGCTCTGCTGTGTGAGAAGCTGCAGAAATTCCAGGTGGATCCCTCCACAACCACCTGGATTTACGACTACCTCACAAACAGACCACAGTTTGTGAGACTGAAAGGTTGTGTGTCTGAAATGGTGGTCAGCTGCACTGGAACACCACAAGGGACTGTACTTTCACCATTTCTATTCACGCTGTACACCTCAGACTTCCAGTACAACTCTGAGTTCTGTCATCTGCAGAAATACTCTGATGACTCAGCAGTTGTTGGGTGTATCAGTGATGGACAAGAAGCAGAGTACAGAGAACTGGTCGGTCAGTTTGTGAAATGGTGCGGTGACAATCATCTCATCTTGAATACCAAGAAAACAAAGGAGATGATTGTTGACTTCAGGAGGAACAAGAACACACATAGAAGTGTTTCCATCATGGGAGAGGAGGTGGAGGTGGTGGAGGAATACAAGTACCTTGGAGTTCAGCTGGACAACAGACTTGAGTGGAAAAGCAACACTGAGTACATTTACAAGAAAGGTCAGAGCAGACTCTACTTCTTAAGGCAGCTGAGATCTTTTAACGTCTGCACCAAAATGTTGCAAATGTTCTACAGGTCTGTTGTTGAAAGTGCAATCAGCTTTGCAGCAATCTGCTGGGGCAGCGGCATCAGAACCAGAGACTTGAAAAGAATTAACAAACTGATCAAGAAAGCCGGTTCTGTGCTTGGAGTAACTCTGGAGCCGCTGGAGTTGATCATCAAAAAAAGAATTCTGTACAAGCTGACGAAGATAATGGAAGATCCTTCACACCCTCTACACAACGCCGTGACGAAACAACAGAGTGTGTTCAGTGGGAGGCTTGTTCAAGTCCAATGCAAGACAGAGAGATACAGAAGCTCCTTCCTTCCAGCAGCTATCAGGCTGAAGAACAAAGCCCTTAATTAATTAATGTGATTGTTTTACTTTACTAAAAAAAAAAAAAAAAAAAAAAAAAAAAAAAAAAAATTACTACTACTACAATATTGAATTTCCCTTTGGGATTAATAAAGTATTTTTCATTTCATTTCATTCATTTCATTTCATTCTATTTTGGTAGCGGTACGATGAAATCTCTAGGAGGAGATAGATTTTGAAAATGTCAGTAAAACGCCAAAATGGCTAATTTGACCCAAAATGGCCGACTTCCTGTTGGTTTTCGGGCTTTGCTTCAAGAGGATTTTTTGTTTGCCTGAGCATTTAGAATATGTGTAGCGATTTTCATAAAGATTGATGACGTGCAGTGGCGGGGCATCATAAATAGGTGGCGCTCTCGTTCAATTTTGCCCGAACAGTCCCGAGCACCCCAAAATACGTAAATTTACACATTCCTTTGGGGGGTACGCAAAATTAGGCGCGTTTTCGCGCATGTTTAACTCCCCTAAAATGCGATTTACTTTTGAGGAGAAAAATAATAAGAAGAATACGGAAAAAACGGAGCAATTACAACAGGCCTTCGCACCGCCTTCGGTGCTCGGGCCTAATTAAAGCCGCAAGCGGCATCCATCGGGTCCGAGCTGCCTGGACCCCGCCACCCGATGTCGCCATGACAACAGGTGTTGTAATGCGTTAAGGACCCAAAGTGTATGAATCCTGTCAAGTTTGGTGCAGTTACCATGTATTCCTGTGTAGATATGAGCAACCGTGTTTCATGGCGAGAAGGCGTTTTTCCGTCTGTGCCCACGGTGACACGGTTTTTTCCTATTAGAAAGATTTGAGGAGCGTTTGGCCCCACACTTGTCAGGAAGCTTCCCACCAAGTTTGGAGTCAGTCGCACGAATCCCCTCAGACTAGTTCGTTCAAATGGCAGTGAAATCCAAGATGGCGGCCACCCCGTTGCCATGGCAACAGGTGTTTGATTGACTTCTTTGCTGGACTTGGGGTGTCACAGGTATGAATACTGTGAACTTTGGTGCAGATCCCATGTATTTCTATAGAGATATGAGCGAACCGTGTTTAATGGCGAGGTCTTTTTCCATCGGTTGCTACGGTAACAGGCTTTCTGCTATTAGAAAGATTTGAGGAGCGTTTGGTCCCCAACTTGTCAGGAAGGTCCCCACCGAGTTTGGAGTCGGTCGGACCATTCCCCTCAGACTAGTTCGTTCAAATGGCAATGAGATCCAAGATGGCGGCCACCCCGTTGCCATGGCAACAGGTGTTTGATTGAGTTATTTGCTGGACTTGGGGTGTCACACGTATGAATACTGTCAAGTTTGGTGGAGATCCCATGTATTTCTGTGGAGATATGAGCAAACCGTGTTTCATGGCGAGAAGGCGTTTTTCCGTCTGTTGCCACGGTAACATGCTTTCTGCTATTAGAAAGATTTGAGGAGCGTTTGGTCCCCAACTTGTCAGGAAGCTTCCCACCAAGTTTGGAGTCAATCGCACGAATCCCCTCAGACTAGTTCGTTCAAATACGATGTGTGTAAAGTGGAAAAAATGGCAAAAAAATGGCCGCACACGCCAAGATGGCGGGCACCCCTGTCGCCATGGCGACAGGTGTTACATTGAGTTTTTTGGTCAACACGGGGTGGTACACGTGTGTGCTGAGTTTCGTCTTCCTACGTCGAAGTAGACTTTTGGGACCCCATTCATTTGGGGAATTTTTTGGTCTCTAGGTGGCGCTGTTGAGCCACTTTTGCATTAAAGTGTATGCGGACCTTAGCATATTGCGATTTTCGCCGGGCTTCATGTGTGTGCCAAGTTTCACAACTTTTCATGGGTATTTAGGGGGTCAAATTTGGCCTTGAAGCGCTTAGTATAATAAACATTTCAGGAACAATAGGGCCTTGCCATACTTTGTATGGCTCGGACCCTAATTAAAGCCGCAAGCGGCATCCATCGGGTCCGAGCTGCCTGGACCCCGCCACCCGATGTCGCCATGACAACAGGTGGTGTAATGCGTTAAGGACCCAGAGTGTATGAATCCTGTCAAGTTTGGTGCAGTTCCCATTTATTCCTGTGGAGATATTAGCAAACCGTGTTTCATGGCGAGAAGGCTTTTTCCGTCGGTTGCCACGGTTACACGCTATCTCCTATTAGAAAGATTTGAGGAGCGTTTGGTCCCCAACTCATCAGGAAGCTTCCCACCAAGTTTGGAGTCAGTCGCACGAATCCCCTCAGACTAGTTCGTTCAAATGGCAGTGAAATCCAAGATGGCGGCCACCCCGTTGCCATGGCAACAGGTGTTCGATTGACTTCTTTGCTGGACTTGGGGTGTCACAGGTATGAATACTGTGAACTTTGGTGCAGATCCCATGTATTCCTATAGAGATATGAGCAAACCGTGTTTAATGGCGAGGTCTTTTTCAATCGGTTGCCACAGTAACACGCTTTCTACTATTAGAAAGATTTCAGGAGCGTTTGGTCCCCAACTTGTCAGGAAGGTCCCCACCGAAATTAGAGTCGGTCGGACCATTCCCCTCAGACTAGTTCGTTCAAATGGCAATGAGATCCAAGATGGTGGCCACCCCATTGCCATGGCAACAGGTGTTTGATTGACTTCTTTGCTGGACTTGGGGTGTCACACGTATGAATACTGTCAAGTTTGGTGGAGATCCCATGTATTTCTGTGGAGATATGAGCAAACCGTGTTTCATGGCGAGAAGGTAATTTTCCGTTGGTTACCACGGTAATACGCTTTCTGCTATTAGAAAGATTTGAATAGCGTTTGATCCCCAACTTGTCAGGAAGCTTCCCACCAAGTTTGGCGTCACTCGCATGAATCCCCTCAGACTAGTTCGTTCAAATACGATGTGTGTATAGTGCAAAAAATGGTAAAAAAAATGGCCGTACACGCCAAGATGGCGGGCACCCCGTAGTCATGGCAACAGGTGTTTGATTGACTTTTTTGCTCAACTCGGGGTGGTACACGTGTGTGCCGAGTTCCGTGTTCCTACGTCGAAGTAGACTTTCGTGACCCCCTTCATTCGGGGATTTTATTTTTTTCTAGGTGGCGCTGTTGAGCCAATTTTGTATTGAAGTGTATGCGGACCTTAGAATATCGAAATTTTCGCGGGGCTTGAGGTGTGTTCAAAGTTTCACAACTTTTCATGAGTGTTTAGGGGGTCAAATTTGAGGTCGAAATGCTTAGAAAAATAATAATAATAATTAAAGCCGCAAGCGGCATCCATCGGGTCCGAGCGGCCTGGACCCCGCCACCCGATGTCGCCACGACAACAGGTGGTGTAATGCGTTAGGGACCCAACAAGTCTGAATCCTGTCAAGTTTCGTGCAGTTCCCATTTATTCCTGTGGAGATATGAGCAAACCGTGTTTAATGGCGAGGTCTTTTTCCGTGGGTTGCCACGGTTACAGGCTTTCTGCTATTAGAAAGATTTGAGGAGTGTTTGGTCCCCAACTTGTCAGGAAGCTTCCCACCAAGTTTGGAGTCAGTGGCACAAATCCCCTCAGACTAGTTCGTTCAAATGGCAGTGAAATCCAAGATGGTGGGCACCCCGTTGCCATGGCAACAGGTGTTTGATGGACTTCTTTGCTGGACTTGGGGTGTTACACGTATGAATACTGTCAAGTTTGGTGCAGTTCCTCTGTATTCCTATGGAGATATAAGCAAAACGCGTTTCATGGCGAGAAGGCTTTTTCTGTCGGTTGCCACGGTTACACGCTTTTTCCTATTAGAAAGATTTGAGGAGCGTTTGGTCCCCAACTTGTCAGGAAGCTTCCCACCAAGTTTGGAGTCAGTCGCACGAATCCCCTCAGACTAGTTTGTGAAAATGTGAGTGAAATCCAAGATGGCGGGCGACCCGTTGCCATGGCAACAGGTGTTTGATTGACTTCTTTGCTGGACTTGGGGTGTGACACGTATGAATACTGTCAACTTTGTTGCAGATCCCATCTATTTCTGTGGAGATATGAGCAAACCGTGTTTAATGGCGAGGTCTTTTTCCATCGGTTGCCACGGTAACACGCTTTCTGCTATTAGAAAGATTTGAGGAGCGTTTGGTCCCCAACTTGTCAGGAAGGTCCCCACCGAGTTTGGAGTCGGTTGGACCATTCCCCTCAGACTAGTTCGTTCAAATGGCAGTGAAATCCAAGATGGCGGGCGACCCGTTGCCATGGTAACAGGTGTTTGATTGACTTCTTTGCTGTACTTGGGGTGTCACACGTATGAATACTGTGAAGTTTGGTGGAGATCCCATCTATTTCTATGGAGATATAAGCAAACCGTGTTTCATGGCGAGAAGGCGTTTTTCCGTCTGTTGCCACGGTAACATGCTTTCTGCTATTAGAAAGATTTGAGGAGCGTTTGGTCCCCAACTTGTCAGGAAGCTTCCCATCAACTTTGGAGTCAATCGCACGAATCCCCTCAGACTAGTTCGTTCAAATACGATGTGTGTAAAGTGGAAAAAATGGCCAAAAAATGGCCGCACACGCCAAGATGGCGGGCACCCCGTTGCCATGGCAACATGTGTTACATTGAGTTTTTTGGTCAACACGGGGTGGTACACGTGTGTGCCGAGTTTCGTCTTCCTACGTTGAAGTAGACTTCCTGTTCCCCATTCATGTGGTGATTTTTGGTGACTGTAGGTGGCGCCGTTGAGCCAATTTTGCACTGAATAGTATGCGGACCTTAGAATATCCGATTTTCGCCGGGCTTGACGTGTGTGCCAAGTTTCACAACTTTTCATGGGTGTTTAGGGGGTCAAATTTGGCGTCGAAATGCTTAGGAGGAGAAGGAGAATAATAAACATAGCAGAAACAATAGGGCCTTGCCATACTTTGTATGGCTCGGACCCTAATTAAAGCCGCAAGCGGCATCCATCGGGTCCGAGCGGCCTGGACCCCGCCACCCGTCTCAGACACCTTTTCCTAGTATGGTAGGTAACCTGGTAACATGGAAGGTAACATGGGAAAACACCCGGCTGAAAATCTGAAATGTTGATATACTTAGTTAGCATTTTTTGATAGAATGCTAATTTGCTAGCTAACATGCTATGTTGCCATGACAACAGGTGGTGTAATGCGTTAGGGACCCAACAAGTATGAATCCTGTCAAGTTTGGTGCAGTTCCCATGTATTCCTATGGAGATATGAGCAAACCGTGTTTCATGGCGAGAAGGCGTTTTTCTGTCGGTTGCCACGGTAACACGCTTTGTGCTATTAGAAAGATTTGAATAGCGTTTGGTCCCCAACTTGTCAGGAAGCTTCCCACCAAGTATGGGGTCGGTGGCAGGAATCGCCTCCGACTAGTTCGTTCAAATGGCAGTGAAACCCAAGATGGCGGGCACGCCGTTGTCATGGCAACAGGTGTTCGATTGACTTATTAGCTGGACTTGGGGTGTGACACGTATGAATACTGTGAACTTTGGTGCAGATCCCATCTATTTCTATGGAGATATGAGCAAACCGTGTTTCATGGCGAGAAGGTCATTTTCCATCGGTTGCCACGGTAACATGCTTTCTGCTATTAGATAGATTTGAATAGCGTTTGGTCCCCAACTTGTCAGGAAGGTTCCCACCAAGTTTGGAGTCAGTCGCACGAGTCCCCTCCAACTAGTTCGTTCAAATGGCAATGAAAACCAAGATGGCGGGCACGCCGTTGCCATGGCAACAGGTGTTCGATTGACTTCTTTGCTGGACTTGGGGTGTCACAGGTATGAGTACTGTGAAGTTTGGTGCAGCTCCCATATATTTCTATGGAGATATGAGCAAACCGTGTTTCATGGCGAGAAGGTCATTTTCCGTGGGTTGCCATGGCAACAGGTGGTGTAATGCATTAAGGATCCAACCTGTATGAATCCTGTCAAGTTTGGTGCAGTTCCCATGTATTCCTATGGAGATGTGAGCAAACCGTGTTTCATGGCGAGAAGGCTTTTTCCGTCGGTTGCCATGGCAACAGGTGTTTAATGGACTTCTTTGCTGGACTTGGGGTGTTACACATATGAATCCTGTGAACTTTGTTGAAGATCCCATCTATTTCTATGGAGATATGAGCAAACCGTGTTTCTTGGCGAGGTCATTTTCCGTCGGTTGCCACGGTAACACGCTTTCTGCTATTAGAAAGATGTGAGGAGCGTTTGGTCCCCAACTTGTCAGGAAGGTCCCCACCGAGTTTGGAGTCGGTCGGACCATTCCCCTCAGACTAGTTCGTTCAAATGGCAATGAGATCGAAGATGGCGGCCACCCCGTTGCCATGGCAACAGGTGTTTGATTGACTTCTTTGCTGGACTTGGGGTGTCACACGTATGAATACTGTGAAGTTTGGTGCAGATCCCACGTATTTCTATGGAGATATGAGCAAACCGTGTTTCATGGCGAGAAGGCGTTTTTCCGTCTGTTGCCACGGTAACATGCTTTCTGCTATTAGAAAGATTTGAATAGCGTTTGGTCCCCAACTTGTCAGGAAGCTTCCCACCAAGTTTGGAGTCAATCGCACGAATCCCCTCAGACTAGTTCGTTCAAATACGATGTGTGTAAAGTGGAAAAAATGGCAAAAAAATGGCCGCACACGCCAAGATGGCGGGCACCCTGTTGCCATGGCGACAGGTGTTACATTGAGTTTTTTGGTCAACACGGGGTGGTACACGTGTGTGCCGAGTTTCGTCTTCCTACGTTGAAGTAGACTTCCTGGGCCCCATTCATGTGGTGATTTTTGGTGACTGTAGGTGGCGCTGTTGAGCCAATTTTGCATTGAAGAGTATGCGGACCTTATAATATCCGATTTTCGCCGGGCTTGACGTGTGTGCCAAGTTTCACAACTTTTCATGGGTGTTTAGGGGGTCAAATTTGGCGCCGAAATGCTTAGGAGGAGGAGGAGGAGGAGAATAAACATTTCAGGAACAATAGGGCCTTGCCATACTTTGTATGGCTCGGACCCTAATTAAAGCCGCAAGCGGCATCCATCGGGTCCGAGCTGCCTGGACCCCGCCACCCGATGTCTCCCTGACAACAGGTGGTGTAATGCGTTAAGGACCCAACGTGTGTGAATACTGTCTAGTTTGGTGCCGTTCCCATTTATTCCTGTGGAGATATAAGCAATCCGTGTTTCATGGCGAGAAGGCTTTTTCGGTCTGTTGCCACGGTTACAGGCTTTTTCCTATTAGAAAGATTTGAATAGCGTTTGTTCCCCAACTTGTCAGGAAGGTTCCCACTAAGTGTGGAGTCAGTTGCACGAATCTCCTCAGACTAGTTCGTTCAAATGGCAGTGAAATCCAAGATGGCGGGCACGCCGTTGTCATGGCAACAGCTGTTCGATTGACTTCTTTGCTGCACTTGGGGTGTCACCAGTATGAATACTGTGAAGTTTGGTGCAGATCCCATGTATTTACATGGAGATATGAGCAAACCGTGTTTCATGGCGAGAAGGTCATTTTCCGTCGGTTGCCACGGTAACATGCTTTCTGCTATTAGAAAGATTTGAACAATTTTTGGTCCCCAACTTGTCAGGAAGCTTCCCACCAAGTTTGGAGTCAGTCGCACGAATCCCCTCAGACTAGTTCGTTCAAATACGATGTGTGTAAAGTGCAAAAAATGGCAAAAAAATGGCCGCACACGCCAAGATGGCGGGCGCCCCGTTGCCATGGCAACAGGTGTTCTATTGAATTTTTTGGTCGGCTCAGCATGTTACACGTGTGTGCCAAGTTTCGTCTTCCTATGTTGAAGTAGACGTTCGGGACCCCATTCATTTGGGGAATTTTTGTGTCCATAGGTGGCGCTGTTGAGCCAATTTTGCATTGAAGTCAATGCGGACTTTAGAATATAAAATTTTTCACCGGGCTTGATGTGTGTGCCAAGTTTCACAACTTTTCATGGGTGTTTAGGGGGTCAAATTTGGCCTCGAAATGCTTAGAAGGAGGAGAAGAATAATAAACATAGCAGAAACAATAGGGCCTTGCCATACTTTGTATGGCTCGGACCCTAATTAAAGCCGCAAGCGGCATCCATCGGGTCCGAGCTGCCTGGACCCCGCCACCCGATGTCGCCATGACAACAGGTGCTGTAATGTTTTTTTGTATTAGAAAGATTTGAGGAGCGTTTGGTCCCCAACTTGCCAGGAAGCTTCACACCAAGTTTGGAGTCAGTCGCACGAATCCCCTCAGACTAGTTTGTTCAAATGGCAGTGAAATCCAAGATGGCGGGCACCCTGTTGCTATGGCAACAGGTGTTCGATTGACATCAATGCTGGACTTGGGTTGTCAGAAGTATGAATCCTGGCAAGTTTGGTGCAGATCCCACGTATTCCTATGGAGATATAAGCAAACCGTGTTTCATGGCGAGGGCATTTTTCGTCAGTTGCCACGGTTACACGCTTTTTCCTATTAGAAAGATTTGAGGAGCGTTTGGCCCCCAACTTGTCAGGAAGGTTCCCACCAAGTTTGGACTCAGTCGCACGAATCCCCTCACACTAGTTGGTTCAAATGGGAGGGAAATCCAAGATGGCGGGCAGTGCGTTGCCATGGCAACAGGTGTTCTATTGACATCAATGCCGGAGTTGGGGTGTCACAAGTATGAATCCTGTCAAGTTTGGTGCAGATCCCACGTATTCCTATGGAGATATAAGCAAAGCGTGTTTCATGGCGAGGGCATTTTTCCGTCGGTTGCCACGGTTACACGCTTTTTCCTATTCGAAAGATTTGAGGAGCGTTTGGTCCCCAACTTGTCAGGAAGCTTCCCACCAAGTTTGAAGTCAGTCGCACGAATCCCCTCAGACTAGTTCGTTAAAATGGCAGTTAAATCCAAGATGGCGGGCACCCCGTTGCCATGGCAACAGGTGTTCTATTGACTTCTTTGCTGGACTTGGGGTGTCACACGTATGAATCCTGTCAAGTTTGGTGCAGTTCCCATCTATTTCTATGGAGATTTGAGCAAACCGTGTTTCATGGCGAGAAGGCTGTTTTCCGTCGGTTGCCACGGTAACACGTTTCCTGCTATTAGAAAGATTTGAACAATTTTTGGTCCCCAACTTGTCAGGAAGCTTCCCACCAAGTTTGGAGTCCATCGCACGAATCCCCTCAGACTAGTTCGTTCAAATACGATGTGTGTAAAGTGCAAAAAATGGCAAAAAAATGGCCGAACACGCCAAGATGGCGGGCGCCCTGTTGCCATGGCGACAGGTGTTACTTTGAGTTTTTTGGTCAACTCGGGGTGGTGCACGTGTGTGCCGAGTTTTGTCTTCCTACGTAGAAGTAGACTTCCGGGGCCCCATTCATGTGGTGATTTTTGGTGACTGTAGGTGGCGCTGTTGAGCCAATTTTGCATTGAAGTGTATGCGGACCTTATAATATCCGAGTTACGCCGGACGTGACGTCTGTGCCAAGTTTCACAACTTTTCATGGGTGTTTAGGGGGTCAAATTTGGGGTCAAAGCGCTTAGGAGAACGAGAATAATAAACATAGCAGAAACAATAGGGCCCCGCCATACTTTGTATGGCTCGGACCCTAATTAAAGCCGCAAGCGGCATCCATCGGGTCCGAGCGGCCTGGACCCCGCCACCCGTCTCATACACCTTTTCCTAGCATGGTAGGTAACCTGGTCACATCATATTTAACATGGTAAAACACCCAGCGGAAAATCTGAAATGTTGATATACTTAGTTAGCATTTTTTGCTTGCATGCTAATTCTGCTAGCTAACATGCTATGTTGCCATGAGAACAGGTGGTGCAATGCGTTAGGGACCCAACAAGTATGAATCCTGTCAAGTTTGGTGCAGATCCCATCTATTTCTGTGGAAATATGAGCAAACCGTCTTTCATGGCGAGAAGGCTTTTTCCGTCGGTTGCCACGGTTACACGCTTTCTCCTATTAGAAAGATTTGAATAGCGTTTGGTCCCCAACTTGTCATGAACGTTCCCACCAAGTTTGGAGTCGGTGGCACGAATCTCCTCAGACTAGTTCACTCACATGGCAGTGAAATCCAAGATGGCGGGCACCCCGTTGCCATGGCAACAGGTGTTTGATTGACTTCTTTGCTGGACTTGGGGTGTCACACGTATGAATACTGTCAAGTTTGGTGCAGATCCCACGTATTTCTATGGAGATATGAGCAAACCGTGTTTCATGGCGAGAAGGCATTTTTCCGTCAGTTGCCACGGTAACACGCTTTCTCCTATTAGAAAGATTCGAATAGCGTTTGGTCCCCAACTTGTCAGGAAGGTTCCCACCAAGTTTGGAGGCAGTCGCACGAATCCCCTCAGACTAGTTTGTTCAAATGGCAGTGAAATCCAAGATGGCGGGCACCCCGTTGCCATGGAAACAGGTGTATGATTGACTTCTTTGCTGGACTTGGGGTGTCACAAGTATGAATCCTGTCAACTTTGGTGCAGATCCCACGTATTTCTATGGAGATATGAGCAAACCGTGTTTCATGGCGAGAAGGTCATTTTGCGTCGGTTGCCACGGTAACACGCTTTCTGCTATTAGAAAGATTTGAATAGCGTTTGGTCCCCAACTTGTCAAAAAGCTTCCCACCAAGTTTGGAGTCAATCGCACGAATCCCCTCAGACTAGTTTGTTCAAATACGATGTGTGTAAAGTGGAAGAAATGGCCAAAAAATGGCCGCACACGGCAAGATGGCGGGCAACCCGTTGCCATGGTAACAGGTGTTTGATTGACTTTTTTGGTCAGGTTGGGGTGTTAGACGTGTGTGCCGAGTTTCGTCTTCCTACGTCGAAGTACACTTTCTGCACCCCATTCATTTGGGGATTTTTGGGGTGTCTAGGGGGCGCTGTTGAGCCACTTTTGCATTGAAGTGTATGCGGACATGAGAATATCAAAATTTTCACCGGGCTTGATGTGTGTGCCAAGTTTCACAACTTTTCATGGGTGTTTAGGCAGTGATATTTGGGCTCAAAGTTCTTAGAAGAATAATAATAATAATTAAAGCCGCAAGCGGCATCCATCGGGTCCGAGCGGCCTGGACCCCGCCACCCGTCTCATAAACCTTTTCCTAGCATGGTAGGTAACCTGGTCACATCATATTTAACATGGTAAAACACCCAGCTTAAAATCTGAAATGTTGATATACTTAGTTAGCATTTTTTACTTGCATGCTAATTCTGCTAGCTAACATGCTATGTTGCCATGACAACAGGTGGTGTAATGCGTTAGGGATCCAACAAGTATGAATCCTGTCAAGTTTGGTGCAGTTCCCATTTATTCCTGTGGAGATATGAGCAAACCGTGTTTCATGGCGAGAAGGCTTTTTCCGTCGGTTGCCACGGTTACACGTTTTCTCCTATTAGAAAGATTTGAGGAGCATTTGGTCCCCAACTTGTCAGGAAGGTTCCCACCAAGTTTGGAGTCAGTCGCACGAATCCACTCAGACTAGTTCGTTCAAATGACAGTGAAATCCAAGATGGCGGGCAGTCCGTTGCCATGGCAACAGGTGTTCTATTGACATCAATGCTGGACTTGGGGTGTCACAAGTATGAATCCTGTCAAGTTTGGTGCAGATCCCACGTATTCCTATGGAGATATAAGCAAACCGTGTTTCATGGCGAGGGCATTCTTCCGTCGGTTGCCACGGTTACACGCTTCTTCCTATTAGAAAGATTTGAGGAGCGTTTGATCCCCAACTAGTAAGGAAGCTTCCCACCAAGTTTGGAGTCAATCGCACGAATCCCCTCAGACTAGTTTGTTCAAATAGCAGTGAAATCCAAGATGGCGGGCACCCCGTTGCCATAGCAACAGGTGTTCAATTGACATCAATGCTGGACTTGGGTTGTCACAAGTATGAATCCTGTCAAGTTTGGTGCAGATCCCACGTATTCTTATGGAGATATAAGCAAACCGTGTTTCATGGCGAGAAGGCTTTTTCCGTCGGTTGCCACGGTTACACACTTTCTCCTATTAGAAAGATTTGAATAGCGTTTGGTCCCCAACTTGTCATGAACGTTCCCACCAAGTTTGGAGTCAGTCGCACGAATCTCCTCAGACTAGTTCGTTCAAATGGCAGTGAAATCCAAGATGGCGGGCACGCCGTTGTCATGGCAACAGGTGTTCGATTGACTTCTTTGCTGCACTTGGGGTGGGACACGTATGAATGCTGTGAAGTTTGGTGAAGATCCCGTGTATTTCTATGGAGATATGAGCCAACCGTGTTTCATGGCGAGGAGGCTTTTTCGGTCTGTTGCCACGGTTACAGGCTTTTTCCTATTAGAAAGATTTGAATAGCATTTGTTCCCCAACTTGTCAGGAAGGTTCCCACCAAGTTTGGAGTCAGTCGCACGAATCTCCTCAGACTAGTTCGTTCAAATGGCAGTGAAATCCAAGATGGCGGGCACGCCGTTGTCATGGCAACAGCTGTTCGATTGACTTCTTTGCTGCACTCGGGGTTTCACCAGTATGAATACTGTCAAGTTTGGTGCAGATCCCATGTATTTACATGGAGATATGAGCAAACCGTGTTTCATGGCGAGAAGGTAATTTTCCGTCGGTTGCCACGGTAACATGCTTTCTGCTATTAGAAAGATTTGAACAATTTTTGGTCCCCAACTTGTCAGGAAGCTTCCCACCAAGTTTGGAGTCAGTCGCACGAATCCCCTCAGACTAGTTCGTTCAAATACGATGTGTGTAAAGTGCAAAAAATGGCCAAAAAATGGCCGCACACGCCAAGATGGCGGGCACCCCGTTGCCATGGCAACAGGTGTTTCATTGAGTTTTCTTTTGGACTTGGGGTGTTACACGTGTGTGCCGAGTTTCGTCTTCCTACATCGAAGTAGACGTTGGGGTCCCCATTCATTTTGGGGTATTTTTTATTTCTAGGTGGCGCTGTTGAGCCAATTTTGCATTGAAGTGTATGCAGACTTTATAATATCCGATTTTCGCCGGGCTTGACGTGTGTGCCAAGTTTCACAACTTTTCATGGGTGTTTAGGGGGTCAAATTTGGCGTCGAAATGCTTAGAAGGAGAAGTATAATTAAAGCCGCAAGCGGCATCCATCGGGTCCGAGCGGCCTGGACCCCGCCACCCGATGTTGCCATGACAACAGGTGGTGTAACGCGTTAAGGACCCAACAAGTATGAATCCTGTCAAGTTTGGTGCAGTTCCCACGTATTCCTGTGGAGATATGAGCAAACCGTGTTTCATGGCGAGAAGGTCATTTTCCGTCGGTTGCCACGGTAACACGCTTTCTGCTATTAGAAAGATTTGAATATCGTTTGGTCCCCAACTTGTGAGGAAGCTTCCCACCAAGTTTGGAGTCAGTTGCACGAATCCCCTCAGACAAGTTCGTTCAAATACAATGTGTGTAAAGTGCAAAAAATGGCCAAAAAATGGACGCACACGCCAAGATGGCGGGCACCCCGTTGCCATGACAACAGATGTTTGATTGACTTT
Organism: Melanotaenia boesemani; assembly: GCF_017639745.1. Classification (NCBI taxonomy): domain Eukaryota; kingdom Metazoa; phylum Chordata; class Actinopteri; order Atheriniformes; family Melanotaeniidae; genus Melanotaenia; species Melanotaenia boesemani. The sequence continues at coordinate 349,157 of NC_055682.1, read as the reverse complement.
TTTGCTCGACTCGGGGTGTTACACGTGTGTGCCAAGTTTCGTGTTCCTGCGTCGAAGTAGACGTTTGTGTCCCCATTATATTGGGGGTAATTTATTTTTTCTAGGTGGCGCTGTTGAGCCATTTTTGCATTGAAGTGTATGCAGTCCATAGAATATTGCAATTTTCGCCGGGCTTGAGGTGTGTGCCAAGTTTCACAACTTTTCATGGGTGTTTAGGGGGTCAAATTAGGGGTCGAAGCGCTTAGGAGGAGAAGTATAATAATAAACATAGCAGAAACAATAGGGCCTTGCCATACTTTGTATGGCTCGGACCCTAATAAACATTTGGAAAACAATAGGGTCCTTCCATACTTCGTATGGCTCGGACCCTAATTAAAGCCGCAAGCGGCATCCATCGGGTCCGAGCTGCCTGGACCCCGCCACCCGATGTCGCCATGACAACAGGTGCTGTAATGTTTTTTTGTATTAGAAAGATTAGAGGAGCGTTTGGTCCCCAACTTGCCAGGAAGCTTCACACCAAGTTTGGAGTCAGTCGCACGAATCCCCTCAGACTAGTTTGTTCAAATGGCAGTGAAATCCAAGATGGCGGGCACCCTGTTGCTATGGCAACAGGTGTTCGATTGACATCAATGCTGGACTTGGGTTGTCAGAAGTATGAATCCTGTCAAGTTTGGTGCAGATCCCACGTATTCCTATGGAGATATAAGCAAACCGTGTTTCATGGCGAGGGCATTTTTGGTCAGTTGCCACGGTTACACGCTTTTTCCTATTAGAAAGATTTGAGGAGCGTTTGGTCCCCAACTTGTCAGGAAGGTTCCCACCAAGTTTGGACTCAGTCGCACGAATCCCCTCACACTAGTTCGTTCAAATGGGAGGGAAATCCAAGATGGCGGGCAGTGCGTTGCCATGGCAACAGGTGTTCTATTGACATCAATGCCGGAGTTGGGGTGTCACAAGTATGAATCCTGTCAAGTTTGGTGCAGATCCCACGTATTCCTATGGAGATATAAGCAAACCGTGTTTCATGGCGAGGGCATTTTTCCGTCGGTTGCCACGGTTACACGCTTTTTCCTATTAGAAAGATTTGAGGAGCGTTTGGTCCCCAACTTGTCAGGAAGCTTCCCACCAAGTTTGAAGTCAGTCGCACGAATCCCCTCAGACTAGTTCGTTAAAATGGCAGTTAAATCCAAGATGGCGGGCACCCCGTTGCCATGGCAACAGGTGTTCTATTGACTTCTTTGCTGGACTTGGGGTGTCACACGTATGAATCCTGTCAAGTTTGGTGCAGTTCCCATCTATTTCTATGGAGATATGAGCAAACCGTGTTTCATGGCGAGAAGGCTGTTTTCCGTCGGTTGCCACGGTAACACGTTTCCTGCTATTAGAAAGATTTGAACAATTTTTGGTCCCCAACTTGTCAGGAAGCTTCCCACCAAGTTTGGAGTCCATCGCACGAATCCCCTCAGACTAGTTCGTTCAAATACGATGTGTGTAAAGTGCAAAAAATGGCAAAAAAATGGCCGAACACGCCAAGATGGCGGGCGCCCTGTTGCCATGGCGACAGGTGTTACTTTGAGTTTTTTGGTCAACTCGGGGTGGTGCACGTGTGTGCCGAGTTTTGTCTTCCTACGTTGAAGTAGACTTCCGGGGCCCCATTCATGTGGTGATTTTTGGTGACTGTAGGTGGCGCTGTTGAGCCAATTTTGCATTGAAGTGTATGCGGACCTTATAATATCCGAGTTACGCCGGACGTGACGTCTGTGCCAAGTTTCACAACTTTTCATGGGTGTTTAGGGGGTCAAATTTGGGGTCAAAGCGCTTAGGAGAACGAGAATAATAAACATAGCAGAAACAATAGGGCCCCGCCATACTTTGTATGGCTCGGACCCTAATTAAAGCCGCAAGCGGCATCCATCGGGTCCGAGCTGCCTGGACCCCGCCACCCGATGTCGCCATGACAACAGGTGGTGTAATGCGTTAAGGACCCAACAAGTATGAATACTGTCAAGTTTGGTGCAGATCCCACGTATTCCTATGGAGATATAAGCAAACCGTGTTTCATGGCGAGGGCATTCTTCCGTCGGTTGCCACGGTTACACGCTTCTTCCTATTAGAAAAATTTGAGGAGCGTTTGGTCCCCAACTTCTCAGTAAGCTTCCCACCAAGTTTGGAGTCAGTCGCACGAATCCCCTCAGACTAGTTCGTTCAAATACGATGTGTGTAAAGTGCAAAAAATGGGAAAAAAATGGCCGCACACGCCAAGATGGCGGGCGCCCCGTTGCCATGGCGACAGGTGTTACATTGAGTTTTTTGGTCATCTCGGGGTGGTGCACGTGTGTGGCGAGTTTTGTCTTCCTACGTTGAAGTAGACTTCCGGGGCCCCATTCATGTGGTGATTTTTGGTGACTGTAGGTGGCGCTGTTGAGCCGTTTTTGCATTGAAGTGTATGCGGACCTTATCATATCCGAGTTACGCCGAGCTTGACGTGTGTGCCAAGTTTCACAACTTTTCATGGGTGTTTAGGGGGTCATATTTGGGGTCGAAGCGCTTAGAAGAACGGAGGAGAATAAACATTTCAACCACAATAGGGCCTTGCCATACTTCGTATGGCTCGGACCCTAATTAAAGCCGCAAGCGGCATCCATCGGGTCCAAGCGGCCTGGACCCCGCCACCCGATGTTGCCATGACAACAGGTGGTATAACACGTTAAGGACCCAACGTTTATGAATACTGTTAAGTTTGGTGCAGTTCCCATGTGCTCCTATGGAGATATCAGCAAACCGTGTTTCATGGCGAGATGGTCATTTTCCATCGGTTGCCACGGTTACACGCTTTCTCCTATTAGAAAGATTTGAGGAGCGTTTGGTCCCCAACTTGTCAGGAAGCTTCCCACCAAGTTTGGAGTCTGTCGCACGAATCCCCCCAGACTAGTTCGTTCAAATGACAGTGAAATCCAAGATGGCGGCCACCCCGTTGCCATGGCAACAACTGTTCGATTGACTTCTTTGCTGGACTTGAATATTGTGGTTCATGGCGAGAAGGTCATTTTCCGTCGGTTGCCACGGTAACATGCTTTCTGCTATTAGAAAGATTTGAATAGCGTTTGGTCCCCAACTTCTCAAGAAGGTTCCCACCAAGTGAGTCGCACGAATCCCCTCGGACTAGTTTGTTCAAATGTCAATGAAATCCAAGATGGCGGGCACCCCGTTGCCATGGCAACAGGTGTTCGATTGACTTCTTTGCTGGACTTGGGGTGTCACAGGTATGAATACTGTGAACTTTGGTGGAGTATTTCTATTTCTATGGAGATATGACCAAACCGTGTTTCATGGCGAGAAGGTCATTTTCCGTCGGTTGCCATGGCAACAGGTGGTGTAATGCGTTAAGGACCCAACCTGTATGAATCCTGTCAAGTTTGGTGCAGTTCCCATGTATTCCTATGGAGATATGAGCAAACCGTGTTTCATGGCGAGAAGGTCATTTTCCGTCGGTTGTCATGGCAACAGGTGTTCAATTGACTTCTTTGCTGGACTTGGGGTGTTACACATATGAATACTTTGAACTTTCTTGAAGTTCCCATGTTTTCCTATGGAGATATGAGCAAACCGTGTTTCTTGGCAAGGTCATTTTCCGTCGGTTGCCACGGTAACACGCTTTCTGCTATTAGAAAGATTTGAATAGCGTTTGGTCCCCAACTTGTCAGGAAGCTTCCCACCTAGTTTGGAGTCAGTGGCACGAATCCCCTCAGACTAGTTCGTTCAAATGTCAATGAAATCCAAGATGGCGGGCACCCCGTTGCCATGGCAACAGGTGTTCGAATGACTTCTTTGCTGGACTTGGGGTGTTACACGTATGAATACTGTAAAGTTTGGTGCAGATCCCATCTATTTCTATGGAGATATGAGCGAACCTTGTTTCATGGAGAGAAGGTCATTTTCCGTCGGTTGCCACGGTAACACGCTTTCTGCTATTAGAAAGATTTGAATAGTGTTTGGTCCCCAACTTGTCAGGAAGCTTTCCACCAAGTTTGGAGTCAATCGCACGAATCCCCTCAGACTAGTTCGTTCAAATACGATGTGTGTAAAGTGCAGAAAAATGGCCAAAAATGGCCGCACACGCCAAGATGGCGGGCACACCGTTTTCATGGCAACAGGTGTTTCATTGACTTTTTTGCTCCAGTCGGGGTGGTACACGTGTGTGCCGAGTTTCGTGTTCCTACGTCGAAGTAGAGTTTTGGGACCCCATTCATTTGGGGATTTTTGGGGTGTGTAGGTGGTGCTGTTGAGCCAATTTTGTATTGAAGTGTATGCGGACCTTAGAATGTCGCGATTTTCACCGGGCTTGATGTGTGTGCCAAGTTTCACAACTTTTCATGGGTGTTTAGGGGGTCAAATTAGGCCTCAAAGCGCTTAGGAGAAGTATAATAATAAACATTTCAGGAACAATAGGGCCTCGCCATACTTTGTATGGCTCGGACCCTAATAAAAATGTTATAAAAAAAAACAAGGTGATAAAAGTGTGTTTTAAGAAGTGACTTAAAAGATGAACTGATGGTGCCAGCCTTATTTCCTCAGGCAGGTCGTTCCAGAGTCGAGGGGCTCGGATGGAAAAAGCTCGGTCACCTCTGGTCTTGAGTTTGGACCCTGGCACAGCTAAAAGGGACCTGCCTGAGGATCTAAGGCTGCGGGGAGGCTCGTAGGGTGTCAGTAACTCTGTCATGTAGCCGGGTGCCACACCTAAACAAGCTTTAAAAGTAATCAGTAAAACTTTAAAATCAATTCTAAAACGTACAGGGAGCCAGTGCAGCGAGGCTAAAACAGGGTCATATGTTGTCTTCTACTAAAACCAGTGAGAAGCCGAGCTGCTGCGTTTTCAACAAGTTGGAGGAGAGAGAGGATTTATTGTCAAGACCGGAGAGGAGGGAGTTGCAGTAGTCGAGTCTGGAGAAAATTAGAGCATTGATAACTTTTTCTAAATCGGGCCGGGAGAGGACAGGTTTGATTTTACTGATGGTGCGGAGGTGAAGGAAACAGGACTGGCTGACTTTTTTCATGTGAAGATGAAAATTAAGATTGGAATCAAGTATAACACCTAGGCTTCTGGCAGAGGGGGTGATGTTAGAGGAGAGAGGACCGAGACTGTCTTCAATATGGGCGGTGGAGTGAGGAGGGTTGATGAAGATCATTTCAGATTTAGTAGATTCTGGTCCACCATCTGGCGGCTCAGGAGGAGAAAGCAGGGCTTCGTCAACACTGTGTAAATTTTGTTGTAGTAACAACTAAACGTGTTACCACTGATGCTGATGACACACACAACTACATAACCATCTCACCAGGAGACTACAGTCCGATCCAGACTCTGATCAACTGCATGGATCAGGTTAAAGATCGGATGGGCCAGAACTTCCTTCAGTTAAATGAAGACTAAACTGAAATAATAGTTTTTGGAGCCAAAGAAGAAAAATTAAAAGACAGTTCTCAGCTTCAAACAGCAAAGTTCAAAACTACCAACCAAGCCAGAAACCTGGGAGCAGTCCTGGACTCAGACCTGGGAGTAGTCCTGGACTCAGACCTGGATTTTAGCAGTTATATTAAGACAACTGTGAAGTCGGCCTGTTATCACTTAAACAACATCTGGAGGATTAAAGGACTGATGAGTCAGCAGGATTTAGAAAAACTGGTCCACACTTATCTTTAGTAGACTGGACTACTGTCATGCTGTCCTCACAGGTCTCCCTAAAAAGTCCATCAGACACCTGCAGTTAGTCCAGAACGCTGCTGCTCCAGTTCTCACTAAGACCAGGAACATAGATCCTGGTACTCCAGTCCTCACTAAGACCAGGAAAGTAGATCCTAGACCTCCAGTCCTCACTAAGACCAGGAAAGTAGATCCTAGACCTCCAGTCCTCACTAAGACCAGGAAGGTAGATCCTAGAACTCCAGTCCTCACTAAGACCAGGAAAGTAGATCCTAGAACTCCAGTCCTCACTAAGACCAGGAAGGTAGATCCTAGACCTCCAGTCCTCACTAAGACCAGGAAGGTAGATCCTAGACCTCCAGTCCTCACTAAGACCAGGAAGGTAGATCCTAGAACTCCAGTCCTCACTAAGACCAGGAAAGTAGATCCTAGAACTCCAGTCCTCACTAAGACCAGGAAAGTAGGTCCTAAAACTCTGGTCCTCACTAAGACCAGGAAGGTAGATCCTAGAACTCCAGTCCTCACTAAGACCAGAAAAGTAGATCCTAGAACTCCAGTTTTCCCTAAGACCAGGAAAGTAGATCCTAGAACTCCAGTCCTCACTAAGACCAGGAAAGTAGATCCTAGACCTCCGGTCCTCGCTAAGACCAGGAAAGTAGATCCTAGACCTCTGGTCCTCGCTAAGACCAGGAAAGTAGATCCTAGACCTCCGGTCCTCATTAAGACCAGGAAAGTAGATCCTAGAACTCCGGTCCTCACTAGGACCAGGAAAGTAGATCCTAGAACTCCAGTCCTTAGATCTTTACACTGGCTTCCTGCTGTTAGTTTACAAAGACCTGAATGGTTTAGGACCAGAATCCATTCAGGATCTTCTGGTTGGTTATCGTCCAACTTGATTCCTCAGGTCATCAGGGTCAGGTCTACTTTCTGTTCCCAGAGTCAGAACTAAACATGGAGAGGCAGCGTTCAGCTTTTATGCTCCTCACATGTGGAACAAACTCCCAGAAACCTGCAGGTCTGCTGACTCAGCAATTTTACATCAGAGTTAAAACTTTTCTATTTGCTGCCTTTTATCAGAACAACTGTTAATTCCCCAAACTGGAATTTTAATTCTGGCTTTTTATCCAGTTTATTTTAGCTTTTTCTTTCTTTTTTTATTTATTGAATTATTTTTTTAGTTTGTTTTTAATGCACTTGCTTCCTGCTGCCCGCTGTGATGCTTTTAATGTTTTATGTAAAGTGCTTTGAATTGTCTTCTACATGCAATGTGATGTAGAAATAAGCTTGCTTTGCCTTGCCTTACAGTGAGGATGGAGGGCTGCTGACCTCGGCTCAGGACATTGTGAGGTGGTGGAGGGAATACTTCGAAGACCTCCTAAATCCCACCAACACGTCTTCCGATGAGGAAGCAGAGTCTGGGGTAGCTGGTGCTGGCTCTCCCATCTCTGGGGCTGAGGTCGCTGATGTGGTTAAAAAGCTCCTCGGTGGTAGGGCCTCTAGGGTGGATGAGGTCCACCCAGAGTTCCTTAAGGCTCTGGATGCTGTAGGGCTGTCTTGGCTGACACGCCTCTGCAGCATCACGTGGACATTGGGGACAGTCCCTCTGGACTGGCAGACTGGGGTGGTGGTCCCCCTCTTCAGAAAGGGGGACCGGAGGGTGTGCTCCAACTACAGGGGGATCACACTCCTCAGCCTCCCTGGTAAGGTCTATTCAGGGATGCTGGAGAGGAGGGTTTGTCAGATAGTCGAACCTCGGATTGAGAAGGAGCAGTGTGGTTTTCGTCCCGGTCGTGGAACAGTGGACCAGCTCTACACCCTCGTCAGGGTCTTGGAGGGGTCATGGGAGTTTGCCCAACCAGTCCACATGTGTTGGACAAGTGGTGGACTTGTACTCCGGGAGTAGGGAGTGCCGGACCCCCTTGTACGAGCTGTCCGGTCCCTGTACGACCGGTGTCAGAGCTTGGTCCACATCGCCGGCAGTAAATCAGAAACGTTTCCAGTGCGGGTTGGACTCCGCCAAGGCTGTCCTCTGTCACCGATTCTGTTCATAACTTTTATGGACAGAATTTCTAGGAGCAGCCGGGGTGTTGAGGGGATCCGGTTTGGTGTCCTCAGGATTGGGTCTCTGCTCTTTGCGGATGATGTGGTTCTGTTGGAAAAGGGTGGAGTGCTCTATCCGGGTCTGCGATAGGGTGTAACTTTGGTATAAACAAGAACATGTTTAATGGTATCTAAAATGAAGCCAAAAGCAACAAAGGAAACTGCTTGTAGTAAATTCTCCAATAAAATATTCTTAAAAAATAATAAAATGGGATAAGTAGAGTTATGCCCCCCACACCTTTTCTTTAATGGACACTATCCGCACATAGAAGGAGGAGTTTCAAGAGAAAAATAAAGATAATTTACACAAACATGTCCAATGAATTTAGTTTACAGTTAAATGTTTTCTTTTCAAAGTAAAACTATAATTGCATGTATGCTGTAAAACAAAAGCAACATATGATTGGTTGCAAGGCTGTAACATGCTTGACATTTTCAGATAATGTCTATTCAGAGGAAAAACTCTTCAACCATTTTACATGTATTTACTTTACAGTATTTATCATGAAAGACTAACGTTGTCTAAAAATACAAAGAAAAGTAAGTCCTTTTTACTGCTCTTTAAAATAGAAACTATTTTTGCACAGTTCATCCAGAATGGGTTTTTAGAGATAGCATGCTTCCATCCACATGTGAAGGGGGCGGGGCTGCAGGGAGAACGGATCTCCAACATGGCTCCCTGTAACACCGACAGGCCGCTTTCGTCTTGTCTTTGTCCATTTACATCCTTCACCGGGAAGCCAGACTGCTCCCAAACAGGAGATTTTACCTACAGAAGAGGGTCTTCGGGCTCCAGTTTCTCCTTAAAACTGTCACTAGCCATACCTTCCGCTAGCATAGTGCACGGCATCTGTTCTGAACCGAAAAATCCGAATACGGATACACGTACTGTTACGCCCTGTTTGCTACATGTTTCATGTCAGGCAGTGTGAACTATTTATACAGATGACCTCCACCCTGGTGCAGCTGATAAAAAGACCTGGTCGGACCTCAATGTGGAGGCAGAAGACAGACTTTCCTCCCACCGTCAGAGTGTGTCTACAACCGGAGGAGGAAGATCAGACCCACCTCTCACCCTGCCACTTTCAGGCCTCGTTTGTACCTACGGCAGCTTTAGAAATGAAACCCAAGGTTCTGTAAATTATTTCATTCATGCACATCTGCACGTACAAACAGCTGTGGATGCATGAACAGGGGGCTCAAAGGGCCGGTCCAGGTCGGTGGCTGTCCTCCCTGAGCCGGGTTCTGGTTCTGTCTAGAGTTGTTTCCTTTATCAGCTCTATCAGCTTGAACCTCTTGAACCTCTCCAATCAATAATCAGTCAATGGAAAATTAAACATGAATGAATTCATCAAGAATGTTTTTGAGTCATCAAACTGATTCAGTTCCTGAACAAAAATAATATTAAAACAGTTCCATTGATCAGTGATCAATGATCAGGATCATAAATGAAGCTGACTCACCTGTCTGGGATTCCAGCTGTTCCCTCTCCGAAGCCGCACTTCGGCATTTAAGACCCCCGACAGGAAGGAGGTCACGTGACCTGCTGGGTGGGCGGGGTCATCTTTACAGAGAGGGAGGGGTGTGTGATGTCATCAGGTTGTTTTCTATTATCATTTTTCCACCTCAGAGAAAAAACAACCATTTAATCTCAGGTTTCTAATCGACCGAAACATTTTCAGCTCCAGAAACTGATGATTGAACTGATTAATAATTGATAAATTATTGATCAAACTGGACTAAACCAACTGGACCGGCCCAGACTGGACCTGACTGGACTGGACCAGACTGGACCTGAATGGACTGAACCAGACTGGACCAGACTGGACTAAACCTGACTGGACTGAACCAGACTGGACCAAACTGGACTGAACCAGACTGGACTAGACCAGACTGGCTAGAACCATGCAACTTCGTGTGCTGGGTTCAGAACAACGTGGACCTGGTTCTGTGGAGATGGAGGTGACAACGGGGACGGATGTAGCTCAGGTGGAAGAGCAGACATGTGAACCAGACTGGACCTGTTCCACTTTAGAACCAGATCAGACCCGTTCCAGTTCAGAACCAGGAGATCTTTATCAGTTGTTGGAGTCAGTCGGTTAGAAATGAGGAGAAACATTTAAATTCTTTTCTGGACAGAAACCAGAGATTCTGGATCCGGATCACGTTTCCTCCCTCACACCAGGACCAGGTTCTGGTTGTGAGGACGTGACCACAGACAGACTGAAGCTGGTTTTTGTCTCTGTGGTGAGTCACACAGTGTTCATTTAGAAGTCAGTAATGAGGTTCTGATTGGAGAACATCACATCAGCTGCTTCCTTCCATTAGTGCCAATCAGCTGCTTCATCAGAGCCTTCGTCCTCCTCATCCTCTGCCTGCTAACATGGCCGCTTCGCTGAACGGTGACACGCCGATGACATCACAGAACAAATGATACGAGACGTCCTGCAGCTGCAGCTTAATACGACCGCTGATTACAGCCAATCAGCAGGAAACCGGCGTAATGGACATGTTTACTGAGAGCACGCACTTCCTGTTTATGCTGGGCTGTTGCCGTGGTGACAGGTTGTTGAACAGGTGACCAGCAGATAAACACTGAAGTTCAGAGCAGAGGTGGCTGGTTCTGTTTATCTATGACCATGAACCAGTTAACCCAGTAACCCAATAACTGGTTAACCTTAATATATTCATGCAAAAACAGATTTAAAATCTGATCTAATCTGGTCTATTGCAGGCGTGTTGACCTGAGACCAGGTCGTGGAGTCTTGAGGACCAGGTCGTGGAGTCTTGAGGACCAGGTCGTGGAGTGTTGAGACCAGGTCGTGGAGTCTTGAGACCAGGTCGTGGAGTCTTGAGACCAGGTCGTGGAGTCTTGAGGACCAGGTCGTGGAGTCTTGAGGACTAGGTCGTGGAGTCTTGAGACCAGGTCGTGGAGTCTTGAGGACTAGGTCGTGGAGTCTTGAGGACTAGGTCGTGGAGTCTTGAGAACCAGGTCGTGGAGTCTTGAGGACTAGGTCGTGGAGTCTTGAGGACCAGGTCGTGGAGTCTTGAGGACCAGGTCGTGGAGTCTTGAGGACTAGGTCGTGGAGTCTTGAGGATCAGGTCGTGGAGTCTTGAGGACCAGGCCGTGGAGTCTTGAGGACTAGGTCGTGGAGTCTTGAGGATCAGGTCGTGGAGTCTTGAGGACCAGGTCGTGGAGTCTTGAGACCAGGTCGTGGAGTCTTGAGGACCAGGTTGTGGAGTCTTGAGACCAGGTCGTGGAGTCTTGAGGATCGGTTCGGAAGAATAAAGGTAAGCAGCTAAGGATCATTAATTCGTAGAAACTCAATAGGCTGTGGCAGGCCACCCTGGAGGCCAACTTCAAGCCAACTGCACAAGTCTCCATCAAATGTGGTACATACCATGGAGATGCTCTGTCCCTGCCTGAACCCCCTCAGCCAATTAATCAACAAGACTGGCTGCTGACTCAGGAATGGGGCCGCCATCAGTCACCTCCCCTACATGGATGACATCCAGCTGTACGCTAAGAGTGAAACATGGACTCACTGATCCACACCACCAGGATTTACAGCAGGGAATCAGAATGTCATTCGGACTGGAGAAATGTGGCCAGATAGTAACAAAATGAGGGAAGATGGTCCATACAGAGAGCCTTCACTCCCAGAGGGCAGAATAACAGATGCTGAGGAGAGCTACAAGTACCTTGGCATACCACAAGCAAAGGGCAACCATGAAGAAGCCACAAGAAAAGCTGCCACAGCCACATATCTGCAACGAGTAAGGAAGGTTCTGAGAAGTCAGCTCAATGGCAAGAACAAGATCCGGGTAACTAACAGCGATGACCTGCCAGTGATCAGATACCCAGCTGGGATAATAAGCTGACCAAAGGAGGACGTTCAGACCACAGATGTTAAACATGGAAGCTGTTCACCACGCATGGAGGGTTCCACCCCAAATCCGGACTCCAGAGGCTCTACGCTAAGCACAAAGAGGGAGGCCGAGGACTAGTGAGCATCAGGGCCGCTATCCAAGATGAAACAGCCAGGCTCCATGAATACATCAGGAAGATGGCCTGAGGGGACGAAGCACTGAGCTGGACAGTGTCGGGAAAGTTCAGCTTCTACGTGAACTAGTTCAAAGTTCAGTTCACACATTTTAAAATGAACTAGTTCATAGTTCATAATTCAAATAGTTGAACCAAGTTCATAGTTCTAAAAGTGGACTAGTTCAGAGGTCTTTTTCCCAATATTTTACTGCGAGCTATTTCTGTCAGAATACGGCATTTTCCTGTTGTCATAAAAAATAATTTAAGTGATCGTACGAAGACGGTGTAGGGATCATGGAGGTAGAGGTGGAGCTGCTGCCTTCATTGGATTTTGCCTCCATGTTTTGCAATCTGATGACACATGCACGGTGCAGCTATATGGAGGTGGCGTTGCCAGATCTGGTGTTTTTCATCTATATATTAAGGCCTGTTTATGGTCAGTTTTAGTCAGGATTTAGTCTGGAAGGCTCCATGGAAATTTGGAACTCTTTGGAAGAAAGTTCAGTTGTGAGAGAACGGCGTTCACTAACAGCAGAATGAGCGCGCTCAATAACTTTCATCAGGCAGAAATACAGAAGGTTCCGTTCACCTTCACCCAGAGTATGAACCAGTTCAGGCACAACAGTGGAAGTGGAGAAATACTAAGGACTCAAGGAAGAGCTGGAGAACACCTGGAAGGTGACGGCTCCAGCAGATACCTGGAGAACCATCAGACATCTCTGAGAGCACTTTTTATCATTTTCAATGAAACATTCTGTGTTTCAAATCCTTTTGTTTGAACAATCCATTATAAATGAAGATTGATTGGTTGAGTCTGATCAGATATTATTCTGCTCGTGCATGTGTCACTGTACTGTACGCGTGGACAGTATTACTGTTTATTTTCTGAAGCACACACAGTGGTCTGATAGTAAAACAGGTCACTGACTCACTCTCACCTGACTGAGCCGTGCTCTCACTCAGACATCCCTAATCGATCCCAGACCTCACCAATCCTGTGAACCGGAACTAAGGTGCAGATCATCGGTGACCCTAAGCGGGTCGTTCCCTGATCTTTCAGCCATGGTCTTCGAGTCTTTGGTCAGCGACCTGCTAAACAGGTTCATCGGGGACTATGTGGAGAATTTGGACAAGTCTCAGCTGAAGATCGGTATCTGGGGAGGTGAGCTCGCTGCTAGCTAACAGCTGCTGCGGTGAGACGCAGACCGGACTCTGTTCAGAAAAATCCCACTTTAAGCTCGCGCATCTCCTTAAAGACAAACAAACCAACAAAATGTGTCAGAACCTTTAAAATTTGGGCATCAGAACTGGACGTAGAATTCGGCTATAATCTCAACCAGAAACCAGCTTCAGTTCCGACTAAATCTTCATTTTAAACTGCTGCTCGTGCATCAAAACGGGACCGGAAGTGGTCGCGTTATTCTACTAATTAATGTCAGGTTTTTGTCGTTAAAGGTTCTGACAGTCAATGAGATGTTCCCCGAATTAAAGACTGATTCACGAAGATCCGTTTGGACTCACAAGACCACTTGATGCTGCGCGTTACCGGAACCAACAGCGTGTGCATGAAATTAGCTGATATCTGAAGAAGGTTCTGTAGAAACCTCTTCCTTGCAGAGCGTCATTGGCTCCATCACCTGGTAAACAAACAAACAAACAAACAAACCGCGACTCAACTGCACAGGTTGTTCTGTCCGAACACAGATAAGATCCGTTCGCAGTTTTCAGTATGAAACCGAGTCAGTTTTGACTGTTAAGACCAGTACCAGGGAGCTTATCAGGTCCACACGCGCGCGCACACAGTTATTTCTTATAAGTGTTAAACGTGGAGCAGAAACAACCATCATTACTGTGAGTGCGCGCGTGTTACAGGTTGTAGGTAAACAGGAAGCCCATTCATGTGAAACAGGTTTAGAACCGGATCATATGAGCGTCTTCAGTTGGGGATGGTGGAACTGAGGCCTCATGAAACATCGAGTCAACTTTGACACCACAGCCTGAAATCTACAGCTGTGTAGAAACATTTGACACGGTCAAAGAGCGCCATCTGCTGGCTGTGGGTGTGTGCTGCACCAGAGGGAAGGACAAGGTTTCCCTTAACAACAGGAGGGCTATGTTCACTCTGCAGGCTGAAGGGACCCAAATCCGATTTTTTGCCCCTGTGTGACCTGTATCTGATCTTTTCATGACAGTCTGAACAACACATCTGATTTTTTCAAATGCGACCCAGGTTGCTTGGATATGTGGTCCTACATGCGACACATATCTGATTTTTTGCCATTTGACTTCAGTCCGAACGGCCAGGTCGCATTAATCCGACCTACACGTGGTACACATGATTGTTTATAAACTCTTATCTGTAAAGGGTCACACCTCCACCACTCCGGGCTGCGACTCCTCACCCACGTTTCTCTGTACAGACGTTGCTGCTGCTCCACAAAATGTCATGGCCAAAAATCTGACTCTCCTCCTTAAAATGATGCCATCGGAACTTTGCTGGTTACAGTTGGATAATAAATTAAAGATTGCAACTTAAGCTCTGCTGTTACGTCCATGTTTACTTCCGCAAACATGAAGACGTCACACGCACACTCAATGTCACGTCCTCGTGTCTTCTACGCATGCCGGACACTGTTGGTGCTCATAAGGTTCATACAGGAGATCACATACAAGTCGCATTTAATTTGAAATATGAACAGACTCTTAAAAAAAATCGGATTTCACAAAAAAATCCGAATTGACCATCGTGCCCTGCAGTGTTAACCCAGCCTAGAACTGCCAGAGCTACCGTTGTCATAAGGCTCCCGCGGCGCATCAGCTACGTGTTCTCGTGTTAATTAGCGCTGTTAGCGCTTTCCTGGAAGAACCGCACCCTCTTCACGTCTAACGGCCAGCTCTGTAGGTTTTGTCTGTGCACCATCAGTGTTTTCAGATCTGACAGATTCTGGTTGTGACTCAATCTCTGGTGTCTCTGCAGGAAATGTGGTCCTGGAGAACCTGAAGGTCAGGGAAAATGCTCTGGTAAGTCCTGAACATCACCTCCATTCTGCTGCTCCTGGTCCAGGTTCATGCCCCGGCCTGGATCCAAGTGTTTCACAATTATATTTGCATAACTACATCACTTTTATTTTATTAATGTTTTAATCAAAGAAAGAAAGAAATGACTAGCAGACATAGATAAATAAGAATAATAACATTCTGTCCTTTTTCACTATCTGTATGAACAAGGAACTAAATTAAAAACATGAAGGAATCTACAGTCCAGCAAAAAAAACTCCTACGAAAGCCTCCGTCCCGTATTTGTTTTTACCAGTTTCATCCAGCAGGAGGCCTCGGTGAGAACTGTGAGGGAAACGGTTAATAAATTCTGAAGTTTCTGCGATTTATTAACATTTTAAACCGAATTCCTGCTCAGATTTTACCTGCATTGTCTGATTTTATTGTAGATCCTTTTACGAGGAAACTGGAGTCAGTCATCGACGCTGCAGCTCCACTGAGAACTAAAATGATCAAATCTAAACCCATACCACCAAACCGAAATGATGACGTTAAGAAAGAGCAGAGAGGAAATGGAGGAAATTACAGTTACCTATTTATTTAGAAATTTTTAAGGAACAACTCAAGTATACAATAAAACAGGCCAGAGCTCCACTTTCAAACCTCATTTCTGTCAATAAAAACAATCCAAATTCCGCTTTCAAACCATCGATCTTTTACAGCCCCAGTGTGTAAGAATTACTCCCATCTAGAGGGACGCTAATGTAAGGCAAGCAATGAGTCATGGAGTGTGTCTCAAACCGCGCACTTACATGTGCACTGGAAGGTAGTGTGTAGGTAGTGTGTAGTTCGCACTAAGCTCTACCTTCTGTAGTGACACCATCGTGGGTCCATCCTGATCCAAACTGAGCTCTAACGTTCTGAACTTACCGGTAGTGACGTACCAGCTTAGCAGCACCGCTCCGTTAATATACTTTTTTTTTCTTCCAAAATCCAAAATCACGTTAACATACGTGTTTGCATGTCATCATACTTTTATGCTATTAAATGCCTTTTAAAAGGCCTCATTAGTGAAACAAAGAACCGTGGCCTCCACTGTATTAATCTAGAGTAGATAACAATAGAAACCATCAGCACACGTTCATGTGTCTTTGCATGTCTCCCCCATACTTGTTAGTATAAAGTGCAATTTAAAACACTAAAAAACAGCTTTTAAATAAGCAAAGATATCTTAACTGAATTAAAGTATGTTACATTATACATCTTTTTTTATTGGTGTTTACACTGATACGTTCACGTCTGCAACAGGAAACCGATTATACTAGAAACCATCATTTAAAATATGAAACGCAGTCATGAAGAGGCTAAAACAGGGATGCAGAAAACATTTTATTTAAAATTTTTATTAAAACATTTCTCTCTTACCGCCTCCTCTTCTCCACAGCAGCGTCCTAACCTGCAGGTGGTAAACGCCTCAGTGCCACTGCTGGCTCAGTGGTTTGATGCCACAGTGACCTACGGTGAACACACAATGGCAGTTTATATAAAACCAAACATTAATATATATATATGTACTTTATGGGTACTTTGCAGACGCTTATCTAAAGTGATGTACAATCAGCTACGGCTTCATCAGTGTTACCATGGAAACGGGCCGGTTCTCTAACCAGCGGTGTTTCCTAATCAGTTTTCAGATTAAGGACCATTTCGTTTAAGCCAGAGACCCCGCAGTGCTTAATCCGGAGGTTCAACAATCATGAATAAACATACGGAACCTATAGCATTAATCATTTTTAACACTTATAGCCCATCTACATCCACGAAATCGGCTGTAAAACTGCTAACATTTACGTTGCTAACTCTACTGCAGCCTCCAACAAATGATCAGATCCATAACTGTCATCAGGGATAGAAGAGATAAGAAGCATGCTGCAGTTTATATTAGAATTATGATCAAATAACTTCATACTTACAACAGTAGAAAACAGCCTCCGCCTGCATCGGTACCGCTGAGTCGGTGGCTGGCAGCTCTGAAAAACTGGTTGAAAGTCCCTCCCCTTCCTCTACGTCAGCAAGATGGCGTCCGTTTAGTGCGTGTAGTGTCCATCGTTTCTCACTAGATTTATGGCCGAGTTTAGGGCAGCATCCGGGTACTTTCAGTGCTTTCAGAGTTTTTAATGAAATTTCTGTGTCAGCGCACTAAGCACTTAAATGTAGTGTTGGAAGTATAGAAGTGTGCGGTTTGGGACACACCCATGCTCTCCGGAAGCTCACCGGTAAAGACGTAAGCTGCGGAGAGCCATAAATGTGAAAATGTCGTCATCTTGCACAAGTTCGAGTGCCCCGTCAGGTGATGAGGTACAGATTGATACGTAAGTCTGTCTTTTATGCCGAGAAGTGGTACCATGCTACTGCTAATAGCTAACGTTATCGTGTGAAATTGTTTTTCGTGACTCTGAGATGTTCTGATGAAGGGAGAGGAAAACGGTTTTCTGTGAACAGCGACGGAGCTTTGCTACTGCAGACTAACAAATTAGCCGTTTCTGCCGTTTTATACAGCAAGTTACAGTAAATGATCCGACTTAAACGGGAGGATGAAGTAGTTGCTGGACCACCCTGCCCTGTTTCTAACGCCAAAATAAACTTCACTGTTAGACTGAATGAACTCACCCATCCAGCAGAAACGCTCCACCAATGTACTCTCGCTTTCGCTGTTATTTCTTTTTCTTGGCTATTTTTTCCTCCATTTCATTATAAACTGGCAATCTGAATGACCCATGGTCGCTCCCCCTGGAAACACGCAGGGCTTTGCAGGTAAAACGTGTAAGGCTAACAAGTTTGTCCCCTTTCAGTTGCCGTATTCAGAGATGGTGATGCAACATGGCGGCCTCCAGTCGGGCTCGCCGCCAGCTCACGCTGAGCTACGAGAACGTTTTCATTTGGATGCGATTATGATTAGACTTTGGTAAAATACGTATTTATGAAAGCGATACTTGAGTTTTGCTAACAAAAAGACAAATAAGCTACACACCGGGGCTTTAATAAGACATTTTAACGAGTCCTCTATGTTGATTTTAACATACTTGAAGCTTTGCTTTTACCCGAGGAAACATTGGAGAGTTTGTCCTACTTGGTCGAGGCTTCTCCCAGCTAAACCCAGCGAGACAAACCCGGCGAGCCAAACCCGGCGAGCCAAACCCGGCGAGACAAACCCGGCGAGACAAACCCTGCGAGCCAAACCCAGCGAGCTAACCCAGCGAGCCAAACCCAGCATGCCAAACCCAGCGAGCCAAACCCAGCGAGCTAAACCCGGCGAGACAAACCCGGCGAGAGAAACCCGGCGAGAGAAACCCGGCGAGACAAATCCGGCGAGCCAAACCCAGCGAGCCAAACCCAGCGAGCTAACCCAGCGAGCCAAACCCAGCATGCCAAACCCAGCGAGCCAAACCCAGCGAGCCAAACCCAGCGAGCTAAACCCAGCGAGACAAACCCGGCAAGCCAAAACGTTTCATGGTTTCTCTGAGCGTGAGCTTTTAGACGTGGTAAACTGCTCCCTTCAGACGGACATCTTCCCATCTGCCTGTAAAACAGCGCTGCTGAGGCCCCTTCTGAAGAAGAGTTATTTAGACCCAACTGTTTTTAAAGAGTACTAACCAACAAGTTTTTATTCATTTACACACATTTTAACATAAACACAATGTTTTTGAAAAACGTTTGGTGGGTGATGCTCTGGTCCTCGGGGTGCCTGACTTGGGCATCAAAGAGGGTTTTTTGACTGAGCTGGTTCCAGTGCTGGTTCGGAGCCAGAGTCTGCCTAAGCACCGGTTCCTCACGCACCCGTTCCTGACTCTGAAAACTGGTTCGAAGCTGTGTCCTTGCTGGGCCAGATCTTCTTGTAGGTCAGCGGCTGGGGCGGGTTAGGGCTCGGATGAAGGCTGCTTTCGGACATCTGCAGAGGGAGATGCTGCAGCAGGCTACGAAAGAACCGTCGACCAGCTAGTAAATGACTTTAAAAGGTTGAAAAACCATAACATGGGACTGATGCAGAGCTGCTGGAATACCTGGAGAAGACAAAAGAAGCTGCAGGAGGACGGGGAGAAAGTTTACCTCTCGTTTGCTGCAAAGCCTGAAAACGTTCAGGACAACAGCAGTGCAAAGATAAGGGGCGTGGTGTCTGTAATGGAGACTACAAAAAAGTCTAAAAATACCTTTTTAATTCAAGGAGTGGTTATTACTGTTATTCCCCTCTGTATCAGTAATGAGTCATAGTATACATATGATAATTAATGTGCCTAGCTTTGTAAAATACCAGGGCTCCAGACTGCGACCAGATGGCGTTGTGCGAATAAAACACTGCGAGTGAATTTCTCATCTGCTCTACAACGGCGACGATACATTTGCCGGTCTTTGTCTTATAGTAGTTATAACTGAATTTATTCAGTTGCTAACAAACTTCTGCTCCTCGCTTCAGCCCAGTAGTTTACAGTAATGTGCAAATTAGCTGCTGGTTTGCCATCAGTTATGTCTATTAATAAAGAGTGGACAAAAATATTTAAAAAGTTAAAAGTGGTGCGACATGTTCCAGACTCCTAATTAGAAAACAAAATACACTAAAAAAGCTGAACTAAAAATGAAGAAAACATTGACAGAATTATTTTATTTATTTATTATGTATTTTATTTATTTATTATTTGCTGTTCTAAACATTTTTAGGTTGTCTTTTTATTAATTTCTGCCTTTCCCATGACATCCCTCTTTATAACAGCATCCATTACAGCTTTATGTACCAGGCTGATGATGCTAATTAGCGACTTGTAGGACAGCCAATAGCTGTTGTTCTTACTGAGGAGTGGGAACAGCGGCTGGAGGAGCATCAGTCCCTGAAGTTGTTTATTAGCAGGAACTACATGGACCAGTACCATGTCCTGTGGGGACGATGGGGACAAAGATGTCGTTCTGCTTCAACTACAAAGTGAATCAAATCTGATTTGACTGGACAAGTTCCGTGTCTACTTGTTTTATATTAGTGTGACCAGTAAGATGTTTTTTATGTCAAATGCTGCACAAAAAAGTGAAATGTAAACTTGTAATTTCTGAATTTATTGTTCAAGTATTTATCACCAATACAGTGAAAATGAGAGTAAATGTGAATATTTGCTTTGCAAGGCGATTTCAGTGTGCGCCCCTAAATTTTCTGCTTGCACTCTAAAAATTTAAGTTAGGGGCCGATGTGTTCCTCATTAAAAAAGTTAGTCTGGGGCCCTGCATATACAGTGTTAATGTTTATATAATATATAATGTGTATATGTATGGGTCCTCAAAGTCCCATAAAATCCAATGTGGGGTTCTCCAAGGATCAGTTCTAGGCCCATTTCTTTTTAACCTGTCCATGTTGCCTCTTGGGAATGTCATCAGGGGATACAGCATTGATGTTCACAGCTATGCTGATGATACGCAGCTTTACATCACTCCTTTAAACTGGAGTTCTAGATTCTAGTTTCCTGGTCTTGGTGAGGACTGGAATTTTAGGATCTACTTTCCTGGTCTCAGGTAAAAGTATGTGTTTATGTATCTGAGACTGTCTTTGTGTTTGTTTTTCAGAACGACCTGGATGTTCCGTTCAAGGTGAAGGCTGGACAGATTGGTGAGTTCTCAGACCCAAAGACAAAAAGAAAACCTGAAACGAAAATTAACGTTAAAGAAATCTGATGTGCAGATTAATCAGAATTTAAGGAATGGGTCCAGTTCTGAGTGTATACCCCAGTTTTTTGCCAAGGACCACAGCCTTTTTTTTTTTTATTTTAACCTGTCCTGTCCAGCATCATAGCAGCAAAATGATAATCTGGTTGCTGTATCATTCTGAACAAATTTGCTCTGCCGAGAGGAGGCTTATGGGTAAGGCTCCTCTTGATAATGTGATTCCTTTATTTATTTATTGACTTTGAATCATGGAATCTATGTAATCTTGCTGGACCTGATTGGAGACAAAAACACCACAGATAGAAGCAACGACCTTCAATCCACTCCATCACCAGACAACAAACTGTTACACCTGTACATGAACACACCAGAAAGTTTCCTACAACTTTTACAAAAAAAACAGAGCTGCTAGTCATTAAGAGTTCTTAAATAATAACCAAATCAAAAAGACATATCATGAAAGATACCAGATACTAACTCACAGGAAAAGTAAAAAAAAAAATATTTCTTAGTATATAAACCCACTGGACAACTCAGTGACTATGTCAGCATGCAGAGCATGAGGAAGAGGAGTGATCAGTGATGAAGAGTGGTGAGTGAGATCGTGGAAATGCGACCACGCCTCTATGGAGGTCAGAGACAGACCAGGGCCAGAGACCCGGGCCCTCAGAAGCAGCCCCGGAGTACTAACCCAAGCTACCCCACCACGAAGACGACTCCAGCCCCACCTGAAGGGCAGCAGAGGAGAGCCCCAGCAAGAGCCCCCCACGGTCTTGGGGCACAGGTCCCAGTGGGCCAAGATCGGCAGCCGCCAGCCCCGCCAGGGACCGTCCACCTAGGATAGCCCAAGTGAAGGGCCCAGGGCCCCAGGAGCCCAGAGGCGGCCGCACCACCCACCAAAAGCAGAGGACCCGCACTATGCCTAGGAAGACCAGGCCCCCCCAGACAACCACCCGGCGTAGGCCAGCACACACCCCGATGTTCCAGCCGCACACCCTGGGAACCAGGGCGCCATCGACCCCCCTCCCCCCCACTCCCCACCTACTCCAATCTCCACCCCATATAACCCCACACTCACACCCTCCCCTGTGCCGTACCCACAAGCACTCACCACCACACAGTTATGTCACACATAACCCACCCACCATGCTCCATGGTGTTTTGATGTCTAAGTGTAATTAAAACTGAGAGGCGAGTCGCCACAGGGTGCAGCTAAGGAAGCCACTTCGGTGCATGATGTGCACGCCTCCCAAATCCATCTGTGTGTGTGTGTAAGAAAGAGATGGAGAGCAGGGAAGAAGAGGGCTCTGGGGATGTATGTCTGAAGGGAAGAGAACCTCCCTCCTGATGGTGAGCTGCTAGCAGCACTAGGCACCCCCGTTCCCCAGGATGCCCCCCAGGGCAAGACAGGCCAGAGGCAGCCGCCCCCAACAACCAGGCCACGCAGCCAATGAACCGCCACCGACCCCAGAAGACACCCACCCACCAGACATGGGGAAGGAGAGGAGTGAAATGAGAATAGCGGGAGAGCCCAGATTCACGGCACACCACCCCCAGGGCCACCCAGGCTCCCCACAGGGTCATGTCATCCCTCCCCACCCCACCTACTCACCTATGCTCTTGCACAATCCCACTCATCCACAGCATAAACACACACACAGCATACAAACATCTCTGTCTCACACCCCAGCACCTCCCCCTACCAATCCCCCGAACCCCACTCAGCCCCCCCTCAAACCCCTACACCCCTCCTGCCCCCGGGCCATACCCTGAGTCCCAGGGCGGCAACCCACACCATGGCAGCACATCCGGGCAGGCCTAGACCCCCGGCACATATGGGGGTCCCCTCAGCCCCCGGACCGAGAGCTGCCCCCACCACAGAGCAGCCCAGGGCCTGCACCATGGGAAAACACAAAGAACCCGCAACCACCAGTCACTCCTGGCCATTTTCCAGCCCCCAAAACAACGAGGTCACAGTCCTCCACCTACACTAAGTGATGGGGCGCCTGCTTGTCCTGGCATAACGTTTTCGGCTGGATAGGTGATGGATTCCTGGGGAGTGTGGAAAGTCATGTGCCTGTCGATTCTGTCTGTCGAGGACGCTGAAGACATATAAACATTCGGATTCATGATAACTGGGTTTCTGCTGTTTGGAGTGGGCGGTTTCCTGATTGCAAAATTCAGACACTGTCGGCGGCCACTGGCCAGCTGCTGGATTTCTGTGCCGGTGTGTGTCGAGCTATGAATAATCAGACTTTGTTTTAGATTATGGAAATCTGTTTTATATGAATGCTTCAGCTCAATGTCTGAGAAAGCTTGACACTGTTTATCTGCTTCTTTGAGGTTCATTACAAAATGTAGAGCCCTGACCATCACTGTGAAATGTGTTCTCGAGTGGCTTGGTATTCTTTGTCCACAGGTTATGTACAGGTTTGGTTTATTTATGTCAGTGTCATGCACAGAATATGCCCAGCCCTTATGGGCTTACAAGACACTATACATTATAAATCAAAACAATTCCAAGATGGCACCCTCTGTAAATTAACACCACTTTCTGCAACTAGCAAAATATCATCAGCATATAACAAAATACTCAAATTTAAGTGATCTAAGCCTAAACCAAGCTTGGCCTGTTTAATTTCTTGGACTAAGTCATTTACCTTGAAAGCTAATAAGGTTGGTGAAAGAACATCTTTTTGATTAACTCCAAAATGGGTTGGAAACCATTCAGTTCTAAAATCATTTAACTGAATGCATGCAACAGGATCCGTATACAGTGATTTAACCGCCCTATAAAGTTTACCTCCAATACCAGAAGAGATTAGCTCATATTCCAGAAGCTCTCTATTTATCCCGTCAAAAGCTTTTTTAAAATCGACAAAGCAAACGAAAGTTTAATTTCCCTCCTTTAACCTTGCTCTCACCGCTGGGGACAATACATAATATGATTATATCAATGCATGCTCGGTTTTCCCTAAAGCTATTTTCTTTGTCCACCAAAATGCCTTGTGACTCCAAGAAATAATTTAGTCTATTGTTTAAGACCCATTAATATAATTTATAGGCGGTCCTAAGAAGACTAATTCCCCTATAATTGGATCCACTTTAAAAGATTTATGAATAGGTTTAATAATAGTTTTGTTCCACGCAGTAGGAACAATACCGTCCTGGAAACACTTTTGAAAACGACCATATATAAGATCTTTAACATGACTGGCGTTTTTAAAAGCCTCATTTGGGATTTCATCAACTCCTGTCACTTTATGTAATTTGGCTTTATTTACAACTCTCCTCACCTCCTCTAGAGAGATGCCCATACTAATCACAGTAAAACCCAACATTATTCATAATCACCAATTCACATTTTAGCCTACCGACCTTATTAAAAAATAATCATTAAATGAGGGGGAGGTATTAGCCACATACAGATTACCAAAATCCCTTTTCCACTGATTGAGTATCTCTTCAGTTTCAAAAGTTGGTACACCATCTTCCTTGACAACCACAAAGGAAATGAGTGTACTTCTTTGGGGACCGAAGTTATTTATAACTTTCCAAAATTGCTAAATGTTCCTACTTTCCAAAAGTTCTAACTGAAGTGCCTGTCCTCTTGTGAAGCGTCTCTTAAAGTACCTAAGCCTTCTGTCAAACTTACGTTGACACGCTGAAATTTTTTTTTAAGATCTATTTTTTTTTTTTTTTTTTTTTTTTTTTTTTTTTTTTTTTTTTTTTTAAACCTGTCTTGTCCAGCATCGTTGCAAACAGAATGATTGTCTGGCTGCCGTCTGGTGCTGGGCAATTTTACTCTATCAAGCAGGGATTTATACTACATGTATAAAGTCCCTCTTGATGACATGAGAAACTTTATTAAATCAGACTCTTAATGCTGGACTCGACCGGAGGGGACAGAGAGAGAGAGAGAGAAAAGAAAGTAGAGAGAAGAGGGAGGGGAGAGAGAGGGACAGAAAGGGTGTGGGGAGTGCGGGTGGGGACTTGAAACATCATACAGAAGACCATGTAATCCATACTACTTACAACATATATAGCTAAGATCATCCTAGCCAGTAGGTCATTACACAACTAGTTGATAATAGTAACAATAATAATAATAAGAGTAAGAGTAATAATAATAATAAGAACAGAAATAATAAAAAAAAGAAAAAAAAATATGATAATAGATATAAGTGAAACTGCTGTATTCAAGAACACGCGCAGAGAAACCTGTGTGGATGTGTTGGAGAACTCGGCCACACGGCGACGCAAAGACTGTGTGGAGACGTTCAGGAAGGAGTGACCATGCAGAGTGATCATGCAGATGCCACCTCACTTGAACAGAGGCCAGAGTCAGGCCAGCGGTCCTGAGACCCAGGCCACCAGCCCCCCCGCAGGCAACAGATCCCGACCGGTCCACAGAGACGACCACTCGCCCGCCCAGGAAGGCAGCAGCAGGAGACCCCAGCAGGAGCCGCCCCGCGGACACAGGGCACCGGCCCCGGCGGGCCAAGGCCAGCAGTCCCCGACCCCCCCGGGCACCGGCCGCCCGGGACAGACGGGGCAGAGGGCCCGGGCCCAGGAGCGCAGGGACACCCCCCTCCCCCACAGGCCGAGGGCCAGCACGCCACCCGGGGGGACCCGGCCCGCCCAGACGGCCACCACCAGAGGCCAGCCCCACACCCCAGCGCCCAGCCGCACACCCCGAGAACCAGTCCTGCCCCCCCCCAGACCAACACACACACACACAAACACACACACTCTCCTTCCACTCCTCCATTCATCCTCCCACGCATACACCATTCAACCCTCACATACTCTGTCCTCCCACACACACACACCATCCTTCCACCATCCATCCTTCCACACACACACCATCCTTCCTCCCACACACTCACCATCCTTCCACCATACACTCTCCCACACCTACCCCATCCTCCCACACACACATCATCCCTCCACCACTCATCCTCCCACACATACACCATCCTCCCTCTCATACACCATTCATCCACCTTCACACCTCCCACACACACACACACACACCATCCTTCCACTACCCATCCTCCCACACATACATCATTCTCCTACACATACACCGTCCTCCCTCTCCTACACCAAACATCCACCTTCACGTACCCCATCCTCCCACACACACACACCACCCCTCCATCACCCACTCTCCCAAACATACACCACTCCCCCACACACACACCATCCTCCCTCCCATACACCATCCATCCTCCCGCACACACACCATCCTTCCACCATCCATCCTCCCACACACTCCCCCATCCCTGCACCATACATTCTCCCATACATACCCCATCCTCCCACACATACATCATCCCTCCACCATTCATCCTCCCACACCCACACCACCCCCCCTCCCACACACCACGCATCCACCTCCACACACCCCACCCTCCCACACACCATCCCTCCACCACCCATCCCCCCACACCCACACCCCTCTCCCCCCCCCCCAACACACACACACACAAACATCATCCCCCCACCACCATCCTCCCGCCACCCCACGCCGCGGGGGGACAGCCCCAGCCAGGAGGCGAGGAGACACGAGTCAGGCCCCCACCCCGCCCCCGCCCCCCACTCCCCACCCCCAAAACAGCACCTTCCCCCCAGGGCCAGCAGCCAAAACCCCCCGGGACAGCCCGCCTACGCCCCGGGCCAACGCGACAGGCCACCCGGCCCGCCCCGCCCCCGGGCCATCCATGGAGACAGGGGCGCCTGAAGACCCCATCCCCCCTCCCTCCCCCACTAGTGATGGAATATATTATGTGCTGTTTGCAATTAAAAAAAGAGGGTTAAAATTGGGGGGCAGTAACTGCATTGAGGAGGGGGCGGGGCCACCTGAGCAGTCCCACCCACCTGACCTCGCATGTTCCACCCCCCAAAACGTGTTTGTATGTTGCAAATGTTATTTGTGCTCAGTGACTAAGTGGAATTAAAAGCTGGGAGGCATGCTGCCGCTCGGCGAAGCAACGGGGCCACTATGATGACCCCCCTGCCCCGCCCAGCGCAACAAGCACACCTCCCACAGCCCTACCTGTGTATGTAGTGAAGAGTGGGGGAGGGGAGGGGTCAGGAGATGTAGGTCCAGAGGGGAGTAAGCCTCCCCCCTGGAAGACGACCCGCCAGTGGCTTAGGGCGCCCCCGTCACCCGCCGGCCCCGAAGGGCGTCACAGGCCCGGAGCAGGCACCCCAACCCAGGCACGCCACGAACCCCCCCAGGGGCCAGCCACCAGCCCAAGGGGCCACTTTCCTCTTTCTGAGTGGGAGGGGGGCGAGGCAAAGGAAGGGAACCCCAGGCCCACGCCCCCAACACCCGGCCAGGGCGCCCCCCAGAGGACACGTCCTAACCCCCTGCAAACGCACACACACTCTTTTTTTTTTTTTTTTTTCCCCCCAGCCACTCACACACCCTCTCACACACCTCTATACACCAACACCTCAATACGTGCACATACCTCCACACACACACTTCACGCACATACCTATAAACACACACACCGGTGCCCACATACACACACACTCTCATACACCTCCATACACATACACCACTACACACGCACTCACATACATACCTGCATATACACACAAGCACCTCCATACATACTCACGCCTCCACCCACTCCTTCACTCCTCCACACACACCTCGACCTCCACGTGCACACACTCATATATACACACCTTCACACACACCCACACACACATCCCACATAGACCTCCACACACACACCCGCACACCACTCACACACACATACACGCACACACCTAGACCTTCATACACACCCACACACACATACAGCACACACATCCCTCTACACCCACCCACACACCAGCATACCTACAGACACACACACATACACACCCACCTATATACAAACACACCCCCACCCAGGTTCCGGGGCTGCGACCAAGCACCAGGGCACGGACCAACCCCCGGCACGGCACATCCGGACGGGCCCAGCCCCCCCCAGCAGCGGCAGACCCCCCACCCCCAGGAGAGGGGGGAGACCCGACACCCCAGAGCCCGGATCTATTTTTCTTTGTTTTTCCTCACATTTAAGAAACATTTTTTCTGCGTAACGCAGACGAGTCCATAGTTCACTTAGCTCATTGTTCCAATAAGGTCGCTTCCTTCAATGACTTTTCCTCTGAGCATGTTTTTTTGTGTAACCAAATTTGTCCATCTCCTTATGCAACAGGTCACAAATATGACCATAACACCGATCAATATTATTTAGATTATTTTGGCAATTTTCTAGCGCATAAAGGATGTCTTGAAGCGCTCCTTGACTCAATTCAGAGGATAGAAAATTAACAGAAAAATTCCTCTTTTGTCTTTTGCTTTGATTGTTTTTTCTACGCTCATCAATCAAACTAAGAACATCATGTCCAACCCTCTCTACAAGATCCAGAGGAGTGTAGATCTTTAATTCGGTACACCTATTAAAATTAGCATGAGGCATCACAATGTAATCCACAACAGTTTTTCCCTATGCAGAAACAGAAAAAATTATTATTTTCCAGGTTTAATCTTCCATTCAACACACAACATTTTGAGTCCTCCAAGAAATCACTAAAGACTCCTCTATGACTGTTCACACCTGTATCCAAAGTCACTCTAGGCATGCTATCATCCTCCTCAATATAATCTTATGTCTGCTATGCATCTCTTAAAATCACCATTTATATATATGGAATTCACATCAATGGAGTAAATCAAATTCAGTAAATGAATAAAGAAAAGACAAACAAAAGATTCCATCAAATGATTTGTCTACAATAGTTATCTCATAGAAATCAAAAACAGAATTTTTAACAAAAATACCGACACCACCGGAGGCTTTCACGGCTCTTCTGTGAGCAGTGCGATTAAATCCGAACCAGACAAATCCATCCAAAACAGGTACAAAGCTGGATAAATGAGTCTCATTTAAACAGATGAAGGCAGGTTCAGGAGAGCAAATCAGCACTTTTCTGAGTTCAGTTATTTACACTCCATCTATTTACATTCCAATGGACTAAACAAAACTGGTCATATCAGGTTGGGCAGATTCACCTCAGAGCGGCTGTCCTCTGGCTACGTTGTCCATCGACCCCCGCTTCATCAGTCGGCCATTACCGCTTCTAAACAGCGTCTGAAACTGATGTCGGCTCGTGGGAGTTAACTCTGAACTCAGCACTGCCCCCTGGTGGAGGAACTGAGTTAGCATCCATGGCAACGTAAAACATGCATGGAAGCATGAGGACAGCGACATATGACAACGTTTGAAATGGAAGTCGCTGTTTATGTATGTAATGTAGCAGAAATGAGTCTTAGCAGGTAACATCTCCATTTCATCGTTACAGACACGGGATCATGGCTTCATTTAGACATCATGTGACATTCAGCTGTGAAGTCACATTTCCAGACTTCATCACGGACCAGTATTCCATAAATGATTTACAACACTCGACACAGAAAACACAACATTTTTTATATGACCTGATGAGATAGTTTTACTGAGTAAAACTCAAATCTCAGAAAACGTGTTGATCTTAATAAACCCTACAAAGAATATTGGATCCTTTTTAAACTGAAATATGACAAGAAATGTACAAATAAAGCTGTTCAGTTCAGCTTTATTTGTACAGCGCTGCTATCTCATCGTGACGCATTCTGGACGTGTGCTGTCAAAAATAGACTCAGCGTGTATGTTTAGTGGCGCGCCGTGGCAAGACGCTTTTGGGATGCTTCTGATACAGACCGTGGCGCTTGGTGTGAACCAAACCATTGAAAAAAATGACCACGAACAGCTGTGGAGGCCACGACACAACCATGGAGCACACGCACCAGTGGAAGTTAGCCTTAATGATAGTACCTCAAATCTAACTGGATGCAGATTACTTGGTGCACACTTGCATCATGCTGTTGGGACGGCAAACCCAAACATGATGTACAGATAAGAGCGAAGGACACAGCAGAGAAGCGATCAACTCCCAGCTCTCCCCCCTCACCAGATCCTCTTCTCCACATCACCAAAGGTCTTCAAAGGATGTCTCTATCCAGGTCTGAACCCCAGCGACCACCATCTACCAAGAAATACAGGGATCCCCCTCCTCATCCTCCTCATCCTCCTCTTAGATCATCTGTCCTGACCGAGCAGGGCACGGGAGGAGGTGCAGGAGGTTCAGAGAGCAGCAGCAGAATTCACAACAAAGATCAGAATCAGAATCAGAAATACTTTATTAATCCCTTGCAGGGAAATTCATGTTTTCAGTACAACCTATCCAAGACTAGACAAAACAACATATAACACAACAGGAACAGGCAGACTGACGGAGCAGCCGTTTCTACAGCGCTCCTTATCTTAGATATAGGTGAAAGGTAACATTAGGGGAGTAAGATGTAGCTGGAGAGGATAAAAAAGGCATCTCCACACTGGGCCTAAGGGCCCATTATTGAGATACAAAAACACTCCTCAGTACATAAAGAACAAAACTCAGACAATCACAACATCAGAAACACGTGGGGTGGGGGGGGGGTCTCCCATCACAGCAAGTCCGGACGCAGCTGACACGAGCGCAGTCCAGTCGACCCGCCACCAGGGAGTGGAAGGAGCGGGGTAAGGAGCAGCCCAGGCAGTGAATCACAGGGGGATGTATCTGTAGTTGTGTACTTGAGTGTGGTGCATGTATGTGTGTGCGTAGAAGTGGGCATATGAACTTTGTCCCAGTTCTCCCTCACAGTCTCTGCCACCTGATGATAGTGGGGCATCCTTGAGGGCTGATCCAGGTTGAAGTCCATCGCCCCTGAAGAGGGTGAGGGGAGGGTGGGGGACTGAGCGTCCATCAACAAAACATTCCAAGGCCAGCACAGGGAGCCAAATTTGATAACAGCATTTGTTTTGGTTCAGGCCAGAGCTGTTTCGTCTGCCTTGAGTCTCTACAGTGGTCCCACTGGCGACTCCAATCATCCGAATTTTGGGTCAGTTTCCATCCAGCCGAGCTGACAACTTCTCCAAGTTGGTGACCACCTCACGTACAAGCCCAGAAATCGCAACCAGTTTGCCATCCAGAACTGGAATAGCCTCCAGTTTACGATTCAGCTCCTGTACCGCCACAGCCTGATTGTTCGTAGCTCGGCACACACCCGCACAGAAATCCGGCAGCTTGCCAGTGACTGCCGACAGTGTCCGAATTTTGCGATATGCCAGGAAACCGCCCGCTCCAAACAGCAGAAACCCAGTTATCATGAAACCGAATGTATAGATGTCCTCAGCGTCCTCGACAGAAAGGATCGACAGACACATGACTTTCCACACTCCCCAGGAATCCATCACATATCCAGCCGAAAACGTTCCGCCAGGGCAAGCAGGCTCCCCTACGCCTGTTTTCCGGTTCGAATAAATTTGGTCGATTGCATTTAGGGACCAACTGATCAGATCCATATCTCAAGATTTAAGTTTTGGAAGGAAATGCAGAGAGAGGCTCAGATAGATGACAGGACAGTAGTACAGTAGTAGGACAGGACAGTAGCAGCAGGGCAGAGTGGGAGAGGGAGGGAGAAGAAAAAGCGTCTGCCTCGGTTGAGAGCCGGAAGTGAGGAGCAAGACACAGAAACAATGGAGCTACTGACTCTGACAGAGAAATACCCAAATATTATTTTGACCCTCCATGAAGTGAAGTGAAGATAACATGACATGATGCGTTCAGGGTCCTTGCTGTAGTTTTGCTACTACTGACAGCTGTTCTGAGATCAAGCCTGGACCCAGTAGGATTCCTGTGTTAGTAAAATAAGGAATCGAACATGATCAGCTTGTGGGGTGAATGGATCTAATCTGTTAACTGTACCTTGTACAACTCAGAATACAACAGAGACCAGAGTAAACTTCATAAAGCTGCTGTACTTAATGTTAGATCTCTGTCCAACAATCACTGTTAGTTAATGACTCATCATTTCTCACAGTTTAGATTTTCTTTTTCTGACAGAAACATGGTTAACAGAAGACACAAGTGCTACAGTTCTTAATGAAACACACCCCCTCATTTTAGTTTTATGAATAAATGTGGAAACGGGAGGAAAGGGGGATGAGAAGCTGCCTTATTTAAATTTTTTTAATTTAATTTTACTTCTTTTGAATATCTTAGTTTTATTTTAAGGTGCATTCCTAAAATCCTATTTCTAATCATCTACAGACGGCCAGGACACTGTGCAAATTTTATTGATGAATTTTCTGAATTATTGTCGGTTATCTCTACTGATTTTAACCATTTCATCTTTTCTTCCATATTAGATATTTGGTTTGTGGCAACATGTAAACCCACATTCGAGGTCACATTCTGGACCTGGTTATTTCAGGGTGTTGATATTTCTTCTGTTGTGGTCGCTGACTCGGCCATGTCTGACCATTTTTGTATTTTGTTTGATTTACTGATCACTCAGAATGTCCAACCAACCTGCTCCTCGGTTAGGAAGAGGTACATTAATGAAAGAACAAGTGCTAAGTTTGTGGAGGCCATAGCTATGTTACCAACAACAACAAGAGCAGTCAGTTGATGGACTCCTGGATCATTTCAATCTGAAAGTCTTGAATGTAATGGATGCTGTTGCACCGATAAGAATCAGGAGCAACTTGAGCAAACAGAAAACACCATGGAGAAACACCACTGTGGTTACCAGCCTAAAAAGAGAAAGCAGAAAAACTGAGCAGAAATGGCGGAAAAATAAACTTCAAATTCACTCAGAGCTGTAGAAACAAAGCCTGCGTAACTATAACAATGAGCTGTGAAGGCCAGAGAGCTGCATTTATCTGGAATGATTAACAGGAACATCAACAATTCTCTCTGTTTGCTATGATTGAAAAACTTACAAATCCTCCTAAACAGATAAGGCAGAATTCCTTTCCACTGAGAAATAAAACCAATTTACAAACGTTTTTAGCCAAAAACTTAAAACAATTAGGCAAAATATTAATTCCACACAGTCAAACAAGAAAATTAGTCTGTGTCTAAAACCCGGAAATAATTCTGATGTTATGTCGCAATTTAAAACGGTTGATTTAAAAATCCTACAAGAAACAGTTTGGCATTTGAAATCAACAACATGCACTCTGGACATGATACCATCCGACTTTTTAAAAACAGTTTTTACCTCAGTAGAAAGTGATCTCCTACTGATAGTTAACAGCTCGCTGGCATCAGGCATTTCTCCCAAGTCACTAAAGATAGCTGCTATTAAGCCTCCTAAAGAAAAGGACTCTAGACGCCTCTATAATGAACAACTATAGACCGTCTCTAACCTCGTTTATTTCCAAGATTATTGAAAAAGTTGTATTTCACCAGCTTCATGACTTTTTAAATGAAAGTGGAAATCTTGATAAATTTCAGTCCGGCTTCCGACCTCATCACAGCCCTGAAACAGCTCTGGTCACAGTGTTAAAAGACTGCTTCTGGTCTAGTATCAGTCCTGGTTCTGGCCCTATATCAGTCCTGGTTCTAGTCCTGTATCAGTCCTGGTTCTGTTGGATCTCAGTGCTGCATTTGATACTGTAGATCACAGAATCCTGTTGCACAGGCTGGAAAACTGGTCTGGATTCTGGAGCGGTCCTTAACTGGTTCAGGTCCTATTTAGAAGGCCGGAGTTATTTTGTTACGATCGGCAGCTATGAATCCGAGGGAGTGGCCATGACTTGTGGCGTCCCCCAGGGGTCAGTCCTTGGACCTCTTCTGTTCAACTTGTATCTGCTCCCTTTGGGTCAAATATTACAGAACTATAGCATTAGTTATCAAAGTTATGCAGATGATACACAACTTTATGTGTCTCTGTCTCCAGACGACTGCAGTCCAATAGACTTATTGTGTCAGTGTCTGGAGCAAATAAACACCTGGATGAAGGAGAATTTTCTAAAATTTAATGAAGACAAAACTGAGATTATTCTGTTTGGTAGCAAAGAGAAAAGAGTCAGCATTGGTAAACACCTGGAGACTCGGGCTCTAAAAATCACCGACCAAGTTGGTAACCTTGGAGTGTTGATAGACTCAGACCTGACTTTCAGCAGCCACATCAAAGCTTCACTAAGAAGCTTTTTACCATCAACAGGATTAAAAGTTTAGTCTCCCAGAAAGACCAAGAGAAACTCATCCATGCATTCATCTCCAGTAGGCTGGATTACTGTAATGGTCTTTTAACAGGACTTCCTAAAAAGAGCATTAAACATCTGCAGCTCATCCAGATGCTGCTGCTGGAGTTTTAACCAGGACTAAGAGATCTGAACACATCACAGCAGTTTTAAAATCTTTACACTGGTTTCCAGTCAGTCATAGAATAGATTTTAAAACCCTTCTGATCATTTACAAATCCCAGAATGGTTCAGGCCCAGAATACATCTGTGATATGTTCAGAGAATATAAACCTAGCAGAGCTCTTAGATCCAAAGACTCTGGTCAACTAGTCCAGACCAGAGTCCAGACTAAACATGGAGAAGCAGCATTTAGCTGTTATGCTGCAAACAAATGGAACAAACTGCCAGTGGAGATTAAACTTTCCAAATATAGACATTTTTAAATCCAGGTTAAAAACATTTCTTTTCTCATGCGACTATGCATGAAATCTGCACGGTAACTTTTTAACTTATCTTTCTTTTAATCATTTTAATGGTATTTATTATTTTATTGTCTTTCCCCACACTGAAATTTTATTTCTTGCATTGTATCTGTTTTATTTCATTAATTGCATTTCTTTTAATCTTTTTAATCTTTTTTTTTATTTTTTTTTATTTTTTATTATTATTGCTT
The DNA here is from genome assembly GCF_017639745.1 of Melanotaenia boesemani. Taxonomy (NCBI): domain Eukaryota; kingdom Metazoa; phylum Chordata; class Actinopteri; order Atheriniformes; family Melanotaeniidae; genus Melanotaenia; species Melanotaenia boesemani. The sequence goes on along the minus strand of NC_055682.1, from coordinate 314,820 downwards.
TCAGCACCCTGCTGAAATGTTTTATGTAAAGCACTTTGAATTGTCTTGTACATGAAATGTGCTATACAAATAAATTTGCCTTGCCTTGCCTCAGGGGAGCATGTACAACGTGAAACATATTGGTCCAGGTACAGAACCCTGAGGAACTCTATGACTTTGGTGTGTGAGGAACTTTCATCATTTAAATTAACAAACGGAAATCTATCCAATAAATATGACTTAAACCAGTCTGATGCAGTTCCTTTAATCCCAATAACATGTTCAAGCCTCTGTAACAGAATGTTGTGATCAGTGGCGTTGAATGCAGCACTGAGATCTAACACGATGAGTCCAGATAGGAGTCCTTCATCTGGGACCATGAGATCATTGGTAATCTTCACCAGGTCTGTCTCTGGGCCATGATCACATCGAAATCCCGACTGAAACTCTTCAAACAGCTGCTGTGGATGAGACATCATCAATAGAGGGAAGGACATCATGGGTTCCCTCTCTGTTCCAGCCTTACGCAGGTCTTTCTGATCTACTATTAAACTTTCTTTCCAGAGTAAGTGAGACTCCTCTAGACCAGATCAACGTTTCCTTTCCAGTCGCCTTGATGTCTGTTTTACTGCTTGCAGCTGGGACGTCCAGACGTCTGAACCATCAGAAACTGAGTGAGGTCCAGGTAGCTGAAGCAGTATTCAAGACAGAGCTAATCTTAGGTCTAGGACTGATCAATAGGCCTGAATTGAAGATACAGTAGCTGCCTCATCTCCTACTCGGCCTGTCTGCTGTTTGTGTCTGTTATCCAGATGGTTGACGTGTTATCACCCGTGTGTGTTTGTACGCGTGTGGCAGTCAGCTGCATCGTCTGTCCTGACGATCCAATGTGTTGCAGGAAAACTCACCCTGAAGATCCCCTGGAAGAACCTTTACAGTGACGCCGTCGTCGCCACGTTGGACGGGCTCTACCTGCTGGTGGTTCCTGGAGCAAGTAAGTCCTCATCACCATGACGACCAATGACAGGTCAGAACCATCTGTCTGGTTACCGAGATCTGACAGTTGATAGGCTGCTTCGCTGGCTCTGATCGGGCCAGCAGCTGATTATCTACATGATAAACATCATAAACATCAGCTGATTATCTACATAATAAACATGATAAACATCAGCTGATCATCTACATGATAAACATGATAAACATCAGCTGAGGGGTATTGCACGAAACCAGAATAAAGAAATCCAGGATAATTAAACAAGCCCAGCTTGACCTAGCTTGCGCAGCCTATCCTGGCTTAATTGGTTGCACGTTTGCTGAGCCAGGATGAGAAGGTGCGGCTAGGTTAAGCCAGGTGAAGATAGTTGGGATAAGTGCGTGTGCACGGCATACTGAAGCAGACCTCGCGATCGCTCACAGAATCACCGATGGGGAAATGGATAAAAGTCGCGCGTCCTACGTCACGGCCGCTGAACAACAGCTCCTGACGGAGTTCTCTGACGAAGTTAAGGATATTATAAGGAAAAAAGGCAATACCAATGCCATAAGTAAAGAACGCGAGAGAGCCTGGCAGACAATAGCCGACCGGCTCAATGCGTAAGTAGTCAAAAACTGTACAATTAATAAACAGTGCTCCACTGGAACTGTCATAATTAGACTACAATTAAAAGTTACTTTTCAAATCCACTAACTGTTGTATACTTTAAGAGTGACAAGCAGGTGCATGTTACTCAGGAAATGTAGAGTATGATAAGGTGCAAACAATTATCCACAATGTGTCATTTAATCTATTTTCCTCATGTTACGTTTTTATCTATTTTATCTTTCTGTCCTTCATAAAGGACAAACCTGTCTGGCCATAAAAGGACCTGGCAGCAAGAAAAAATTAAATGTAAGAACATTTTGCAGGCTGGTAAGTGACTCCAAAGTAGATAACCGTGAACAAATGAGGTGAATAGATGAGGTGTCTGCTGACATGTTCAATGTCTGTATGATTGTAGCAGTTAAAAAAAAGCCTATAAACTGGCACAGGGGGCGGCCCACCAAGCCAGGATGTGACTCCAGCAGAGGAACTGGCCTCCATTTAAATAAAGGGAGGCCAGTGATGGAGGGGATCCAGGGAGGGACAATAACTGACTCTGTCCCAGCCACAGAAACTGTCCGCTTCATACAAGGTACACAAAGTACTGCAATTCTACTGCACATGGAACACAATCAAATATAATATAGTGTCTGACTTTGGATAACCTTGCAGTGTCTGGGAACACAATTACACTTTTGGAGCCACCAGAAGATGATCCGGTTAGTACAGTGTCTCGAAATCACAGGCTTGGTATGTTCTGTGAAATCTTAATCCGAGTTCTCTCGCTGCATGTATACGGCAGGGGGAAGGCACATCTGCAGCTGCAGAATGCACGTCTGCAGATGAGGAGACTGTGTCAGTGGAGTCCAGAAGGTTTGAGGCATGTCACTTTTATGGGATTGGCCTGCTTATTTATTCCATGAAGGATATGAAGTCAGTGATGTGGTGCTAATAGAAAATGTGTAGCAGGACCCGGATGCTGCACAGTCTCCTAAGCGGCCTGGTAACATTGTGAGTATTGGCTAAAGTAAATCTACGTTATGCACAAATCCTGCTGTGCTAACTGACATTTCCTTTACAGACTTCACAAACTGTCAGAACGCTTTATTCAGGGCACCTGGAGAGAGAGATAGAGCTGGCAGATGTTAAAAGCTGACTCAAAAAGAGCAAGCTCTAAGGAATGGAGCTGGATCTTGAGATTAAACGCCGGACACTCAGAAAACTGGACCTGGAAATCCAGTAACCGAAAATCTGTATCTCTCAATGACATGGTCATCTCCAAAGGCCAGGGGATGTGAGCTGTCCCTGAAGACTCGTTCACGTCTGAATGCTCCTCTGAGGATGCGGGCTTCCTCATCCAGCACATCCACCAAAAAAGGGCACGCCATTATGAAGAGGGAACTTATAAATGACTGTAGAATAGAATGGAAAAGAGTAATAATACTACACACTCTGCACGGTAACTTTTTTTTTTTTTTTTTTTTTTTAACTTATCTTGCTTTTAATCATTTTAATGTAATTTATTATTTTATTGTGATTATGTGTTGATTATGTGTTGATGCCTTTTACTATTCTAAATATCTGTAATATCTTTGTTTTATGTAAAGCACTTTGAATTGTCCTGTACATGAAATGTGCTATACAAATAAACTGCCTTGCCTTGCCTTGCCTTGCCTTGCCTACAACTCGAATCCATATAAAAAGGCTGTTGCGATTACGAACAGATTTGGATTAAATGTACAGTGACTGTATATGTAATATTTTAATACTGGATGATTAAAATGACGCGCCATACTTAGGAAGACCATGGACATGCTGTAAAACACATTAATTCCTCATAGAATTGACGTTGGACATGCAGGTGACTCGCTAGGATTAATCTTAGCCTGAGCAGTTAGCCTGGTCTGGAGCAGGCTAGCTGCAGCGGATAAATCACCACAGTAACTTGGCCGGGATTAGTTTGAGCTGCTTTCATGCAACTGACTTAGGGCTAAATTCAGCCAGGATAACCAACATATCCCGGCTTAATCCCTTATCTTGGTTTCGTGCAATACCCCTCTGATCATCTACATGATAAACATGATAAACATCAGCTGATTATCTACATGATAAACATAAACATCAGCTGATCATCTACATGATAAACATCAGCTGATCATCTACATGATAAACATCAGCTGATTATCTACAAAATAAACATGATAAACAAACATCAGCTGATCATCTACATGATAAACATGATAAACAAACATCAGCTGATCATCTACATGATAAACATGATAAACATCAGCTGATCATCTACATGATAAACATGATAAACATCAGCTGATCATCTACATGATAAACATGATAAACATCAGCTGATTATCTACATGATAAACATGATAAACATCAGCTGATCATCTACATGATAAACATGATAAACATCAGCTGATTATCTACATGATAAACATAAACATCAGCTGATCATCTACATGATAAACATCAGCTGATTATCTACATAATAAACATGATAAACATCAGCTGATCATCTACATGATAAACATGATAAACAAACATCAGCTGCTCATCTACATGATAAAAATGATAAACATCAGCTGATCATCTACATAATAAACATGATAAACATCCGCTGATCATCTACATGATAAACATGATAAACAAACATCAGCTGATTATCTACATGATAAACATGATAAACATCAGCTGATCATCTACATGATAAACATCAGCTGATCATCTACATGATAAACATCAGCTGATGATCTACATAATAAACATGATAAACAGACATCAGCTGATCATCTACATGATAAAAATGATAAACAAACATCAGCTGATCATCTACATGATAAACATGATAAGCAAACATCAGCTGATTATCTATATGATAAACATGATAAACAAACATCAGCTGATTATCTACATGATAAACAAACATCAGCTGATTATCTACATGATAAACAAACATCAGCTGATTATCTACATGATAAACATGATAAACATCAGCTGATCATCTACATGATAAACATCAGCTGATCATCTACATAATAAACATGATAAACATCAGCTGATTATCTACATGATAAACATGATAAACAAACATCAGCTGATCATCTACATGATAAACATAAACATCAGCTGATCATCTACATGATAAACAGCTGATCATCTACATGATAAACATGATAAACAAACATCAGCTGATTATCTACATGATAAACATGATAAACAAACATCAGCTGATTATCTACATGATAAACATCAGCTAATCATCTACATGATAAACATAAACATCAGCTGATCATCTACATGATAAACATCAGCTGATTATCTACATGATAAACATGATAAACATCAGCTGATCATCTACATGATAAACATGATAAACAAACATCAGCTGATCATCTACATGATAAACATGATAAACAAACATCAGCTGATCATCTACATGATAAACATGATAAACAAACATCAGCTGATCATCTACATGATAAACATGATAAACAAACATCAGCTGATCATCTACATAATAAACATGATAAACAAACATCAGCTGATTATCTACATGATAAACATGATAAACAAACATCAGCTGATCATCTACATAATAAACATGATAAACATCAGCTGATTATCTACATGATAAACATGATATACAAACATCAGCTGATTATCTACATGATAAACATCAGCTGATCATCTACATGATAAACATCAGCTGATTATCTACATAATAAACATGATAAACAAACATCAGCTGATTATCTACATGATAAACATGATAAACATCAGCTGATCATCTACATGATAAACATGATAAACAAACATCAGCTGATCATCTACATTATAAACATGATAAACATCAGCTGCTCATCTACATGATAAAAATGATAAACAAACATCAGCTGATCATCTACATGATAAACATGATAAACAAACATCAGCTGATCATCTACATGATAAACATGATAAACAAACATCAGCTGATCATCTACACAATAAACATGATAAACAAACATCAGCTGATTATCTACATGATAAACATGATAAACAAACATAAGCTGATTATCTACATGATAAACATGATAAACAAACATCATCTATCTAACCCTACCCATGATAAACATGATCTGCGTGGAGGAATGGGCATAAATACCAGCAACAAGAAAGGGGATATAACAAAGTATTGAGATAAACTTTTGTTATTGACCATATACTTATTTTACTGAGGAATTTACCAGTTAATTCATTAAAAATCAGATAATGTGATTTTCTGGATTTTGTTTAATTTCATATAGTCTCTCGTAGTCGAGGTTTACCTATGATGAAAATTACAGGTCTCTCATCTTTTTAGGTGGGAGAACTTGCACAATTGGTGGCTGACTAAATACTGTTTTGCCCCTCTGTAGCTTAAGCCATTCATTCTAGACCCAGCAGAGCGGGACCGGACTGGAGGCCGGAGGTCTAGAAGTGATGCAACACTTAGGAAACATCTAGAGGAGGATTGGTTTCTCTATAAAGGTTTTTTTTTGTGGCATCCCAGTTTCCCCTCCAGACTTTATTACCTGCAGCTCCTTGTCCACCTGGTTAATAGCGGTGATGGTTCCCTCTGCACCTGCAGGACTTCCTCTGAGGACATGGCTACAGCAATGCTGGGTGGAGTCTCTGGCCTCACCCTCTCCACCCACAGCTGGAGCCCCGCCCACCCAGCTGGAACACCAGGAACTAGAAAGAAATATTATTTACCACTAAATAAACTGCTACCAGTCTCAGGTGTATCTGTACATGTTCACTTTCTAAATGAAAACAAAGGACTAAATGAGCTGATCTTCCTCTCTGGCATCTTCCTCTGACACAGCGTTGACAGCATCTCCACCTGCTGCCCTCCTCCACCTTTCTAACCTAGTGATGACCACGCCGTCCCCACCACATAAAACCAGTTCTAGTTTTCCAAGGTGGTCCATCAGGATCTCAGTCCCACATTCTGGAGAAATCCTCTTCTTCCCTCTTTTTCCTCCCGAGCCGTCATGGAAATGATGTGATGAATATGTATTACAGGTGTCCACCTCACCATTTATAGCACCATGTGGGCGGGGCAAGGTGTTCCCTCACGTGCACCCGCTTTAGAGTTAGTTCTGATTTATGAATGGAAACAGGTGGAGGACGTGCGTGCGCACGCTTTTATAAATCTGGAAGTTTTTGTGTTTTCCAACGTATGCCACCTGCACTCTGCTTTGCTATGCTCAGTTTTACAAATGAGGCCCCCAGGTGACCAGAACCAGAACTCACACCTAGTTCTGCTCTTTTTCCTCAGAGATAAAGTACGATGCGGCGAAGGAGGAGCGGTACCAGCAGGAGACCAAGCAGAAGGAGCTCCAGCGGATCGAGGAGGCGCTGCAGACAGCTGTGCGCAGAGGTGAGCCGGTTCGGCCCATTCTGACCTCAGTCTGACCCAGTCTAGACCTGGTCTGACCCTTATCTGCTGCCTCCTTTTTCTGTCCTATTTCTTCTGCTGCTGACTGAAACTTTCTGGTGGTTTTCATCCTAAACCTCAAACCGGTTCCACAGCAGAAACATTAATCAGAACCAAAGTACCAGATTCTGGATCAGCTCAGGAAGTGGTTCTGGAGAAATCTCCTACAGTTCCTTAGGCTAATCACAGAGGAACCTAGGACTGTTGCTTACAACCAGTCCCCTCAGACCGAGTCCCCTAACACCGAGTCCCCCCAGTCTGTTCGGACCGAGTTCCCTCTGACTGAGTCCGTTACAGCCGGAAACTGAATCCATCCCTGACTAGTCATTAGGTTTGAGTCAACCAGGTGCTGGCAACGTTTGAACTAACTGTTAACCAGTTAAACTGCTAACCAGTTAAACTAACTAACCTGCTGTCTGTCCTGTTCATGCTGCGTTCGCTGTCAGCCTCTGAGAGTGGGAATCTGCTGTTCAGTCTGGAGAGGGTTGTTTACAAAGAGCCACTTAATGGTAACACACACACACACACACCTGCTGGTTCTGGTTCTGTGTTTCCGGGCTTTTCTCTGACTAACTGCTGGTTCTGTGTTTCCGGGCTTTTCTCTGACTAACTGCTGGTTCTGTGTTTAATGCTGCCAAAGTCCCAAAAGGACGAAAAAAAAATGAAAAAGTCCAGAAAAGGTTTGAAGAAGCTGAAACATCATGAACACAAAGCAGGTGAGTTTCTGGTACTGACCCAGTCATGTTTCCTCGGGCCGGTTCTGTTCATCTGGTCTGATTCAGGAGCTGAGATCCAGTTACTCTGCTGGTCTCAGGTGTTCAGGTCCAGGTGTGGCTGACCCGGTCTTGGTTCCAGAGCTCTTCAGAACCTGTCTCTCTTCATATTTTTGGTTCTTTCAGAAAAACCTCAGGAGGAGAAAAAGGACACGTTCATGGAGAAACTGGCAACTCAGGTGATTAAAAACCTGCAGGTGAAGATCAGCAGCATCCACCTGCGCTACGAGGATGATGTGAGTACTGATTCAGGTTCTGGTTCTGGTTCTAATGGGTTAGGACAGGTGTAGAGCTGCAGACAGCCGTGAGGTTCAGCTGCTCTGACGTTTGTTTCAGCTGTCAGACCCCCAGCGGCCCATCTCCATGGGAATAACGCTGTCAGAGATCAGCCTTCAGGTGTGTTTACATGCACACACACATGCATGCGCCTCCTACCTGTACAGGTATGCTGACCCGTCGGCTTTATTTTTCAGACCACTGATGAAAACTGGAAGTCATGTTTCCTAAACGAAGCTGCAAAGATCATCTATAAGGTGAGAAGCTCACCTGTGGTGAAATGTTGGTAATGTGTAACAGTTGTTTACGTGTTCATGTTGTTTACGTGTTCATGTTGTTTAAATTTTCATGTTGTTTACGTGTTCATGTTGTTTAAATTTTCATATTTTTTACATGTTCATGTTGTTAACATGGTAATGTTGTTTACATGTTCATATTTTTCACATGTTCATGTCTTTTACATGTTGATGTTTTTTACATGTTCATGTTGTTTACATGTTCATGTTGTTTACGTGTTCATGTTGTTTAAATGTTGATGTCTTTTACATGTTGATGTTTTTTACATGTTCATATTTTTTACATGTTCATGTTTTTTACGTGTTCATGTTGTTAACATGTTCATGCTGTTTACATGTTCATGTTGTTTACGTGTTCATGTTGTTTAAATGTTGATGTCTTTTACATGTTCATATTTTTTACATGTTCATGTTGTTTACATGTTCATGTTGTTTACGTGTTCATGTTGTTTACGTGTTCATGTTGTTAACGTGTTCATGCTGTTTACATGTTCATGTTGTTTAAATGTTGATGTCTTTTACATGTTGATGTTTTTTACATGTTCATGTTGTTTACATGTTCATGTTGTTTACGTGTTCATGTTGTTCAAATGTTGATGTCTTTTACATGTTCACATTTTTTACATGTTCATGTTGTTTACGTGTTCATGTTGTTAACATGTTCATGCTGTTTACATGTTCATGTTGTTTACGTGTTCATGTTGTTTAAATGTTGATGTCTTTTACATGTTCATATTTTTTACATGTTCATGTTGTTTACATGTTCATGTTGTTTACGTGTTCATGTTGTTTACGTGTTCATGTTGTTAACGTGTTCATGCTGTTTACATGTTCATGTTGTTTAAATGTTGATGTCTTTTACATGTTGATGTTTTTTACATGTTCATGTTGTTTACGTGTTCATGTTGTTTACATGTTCATGTTTGTTACGTGTTCATGTTGTTTACATGTTCATGCTGTTTACATGTTCATGTTGTTTACGTGTTCATGTTGTTTACATGTTCATGTTTGTTACATGTTCATGTTGTTTACATGTTCATGTTGTTTACGTGTTCATGTTGTTTACGTGTTCATGTTGTTTACGTGTTCATGTTGTTTACATGTTCATGTTGTTTACATGTTCATGTTGTTTACGTGTTCATGTTTTTTACATGTTCATGTTGTTTACATGTTCATGTTTGTTACGTGTTCATGTTGTTTACATGTTCATGTTGTTTACGTGTTCATGTTTTTTTACATGTTCATGTTGTTTACATGTTCATGTTGTTTACATGTCCATGTTGTTTACATGTTCATGTTCCTTACTTGTTCATGTTGTTTACGTGTTCATGTTGTTTACGTGTTCATGTTTTTTACGTGTTCATGTTGTTAACGTGTTCATGTTGTTTACATGTTCATGTTGTTTACATCTTCATGTTGTTTACGTGTTCATGTTTTTTACATGTTCATGTTGTTTACATGTTCATGTTTGTTACGTGTTCATGTTGTTTACATGTTCATGTTCGTTACGTGTTCATGTTGTTTACGTGTTCATGTTGTTTACGTGTTCATGTTTTTTACGTGTTCATGTTGTTAACGTGTTCATGTTGTTTACATGTTCATGTTGTTTACGTGTTCATGTTGTTTACATGTTCATGTTGTTTACGTGTTCATGTTTTTTACGTGTTCATGTTGTTAACGTGTTCATGTTGTTTACATGTTCATGTTGTTTACATGTTCATGTTTTTTACACGTTCATGTTGTTTACGTGTTTGTGTGCTTGTTCAGCTCGGCCGCCTGGACTGTCTCTGCGCCTACTGGAATGTCAACAGTCCGGTTTTCTACAAACAGTCATGGCAGGAAGTTGTGGTGGGTCACCGCCGCCTGATCCAGATGAAGCATCACATGACTTCCTCCTCCTCTACCTCTTCCTCCTCTCAAATCTTCCTCCTCCTCTTCTTCCAGGATCAGTTGAAGTTTGGAATCAGCACTAAGGACCAGGAGCTTCCTGACTATCACTACAGTGAGTACTGAAGGTAGACACCTGCTGTCTGGTTTTCTAGGTTTTCCAAGAGCTCGATCCCAGGAACAGCTAAGTTACAGAACTGGATCCTTCAGCTCCCAGGACCAAAAGGAAGTTCTGATCCAGGTGGAAGTCCCAGTACTTTGTCCTCGTACTTCATGGAGATAAAATCCAGAATTCCTCTGAGGATAAATGTGTGTTAACATCTGAACTCATTTACACAAGAAGTTCTCTTCTTCTTTCACTTGTTTCTTAACTGGATATATGGTTTTCCTCAGTTCATGTTTGTTTCCTCTACTTTGCCTCATCTTGAATAAAAAACCCTAAATTCTCCAGATAAATTCAGTCCATTTCTCCCTGAAGTTTTCAGGCCGATCTTTGCATCGGCTAAAATGTGCATCAACCCCAGCGCAGAGCTGGAAATGAAGTCTCCGAAGGCAACACTTCACCTCGAGGTCCAGAACATTGGCATCGAGATCACCAAACCACAGGTAATGTGCAGAAGGGTCAGAGTTGGGGACGTTGTGAGGGAGCAGGAACACAGGCTTGGGAAGTTAAGAGAGATGGAGACATGTGAGACAGTTGTCTTCTCTGTGTCCTCTGCAGTACCTGACCATGGTGGAGCTGCTGGAGTCCATTGATTGCATGGTGAAAAACGCCCCCTACAGGAAATTCAGACCCGATGTCCCCGTCCACCGAAACGCTAAACTCTGGTCAGTTTTTTTTCCTAACTAACGAAAGTAGAGAAAAGAAAGAGTTAGGGATAAAAGAACGAGGAGAACAGTGAAGAGAAGGCGGCCCAGAGACCTGGAAGAACCGCAGGCCTCAGCAGGCACCGGCTATCCAGGTCAGCCAAAGTGAAGCACCCAGGGCCCTGAGAGCCCAGAGGTGTAGCAGTAGTAATAACATAAATATATTACTAATACTGCAACTACAGTAATAATACTACTACAAATATATAACAGTAATACTATGAAGTATAAAAGATATAATACAAATATATATATGGTAGCCTAGTGGTTACAGAGGTGGTCTTCGGTCTGGAGAACCTGGGTTCAAATCCCCAGGCTGGCAATTAAGGTGAAAACCACTGTGGGTCCTTGAGCAAGACCCCTAACCCCAGACTGCTGCCGGAATCTGGCAGACCCCTACTCCTAGCAACCAGGATGGGTTAAATGAAGGGAATTTCCCCACTGTGGGGCTAAGAAAGGATTAGTATTATTATATTATTATTAATACTTAAAATATGTTAGTTATACTACAAACATAATACTAATACTACCAAAGTATAATAGTAATACTACAAATATATTGGTAATATTACAATTATGATAGTAATACTACAACTATATTAACACTGCAAATTATAATAGTAATTATGCAAATATAATGCTAATACTACAAAATATAATAGTAACACTACAAAGTATAATAACAACACTACAAAGTATAATAGTAATACTACAAATACAATAGTAATACTACAAATATAATAGTAACTTTACACACCCTATATAGTATATTATTTATTATCGTCATCCATCCATCCATCCATCTTTCTATCTTTCTATCTTTCTTCTGCCGCTTATCCGGAGTCGGGTCGCGGGGGGAGCTGCCTAAGCAGGGAAACCCAGACTTCCCTCTCCCCAGCCACATTTACGAGCTCATCCAGAGGGATCCCGAGGTGTTCCCAGGCCAGCCGAGAGATGTAGTCCGTCCAGCGTGTCCTGGGTCTTCCCCGGGGCCTCTTTCCGGTGGGACGTGCCCAGAATACCTCACCAGGGAGGCGTCCAGGAGGCATCCTAACCAGATGCCCGAGCCACCTCCTCTGGTTCCTCTTGATGTGGAGGAGCAGCGGCTCTACTCTGAGCCCCTCCTGGATCACCGAGCTTCTCACCCTATCTCTAAGGGAGAGCCTGGCCACCCTCGTACAAGGGGGTCCGGCATTCCATACTCCCGGAGTTCCCCCCACAGGAGTCCGAGGGGGACACGGTCAAACACCTTCTCCAAGTCCACAAAACACATGTGGACTGGTTGGGTGAACTCCCATGCCCCCTCAAAGACCCCGAAGAGGGTGTAGAGCTGCTCCACTGTTCCACGACCGAGACGAAAACCACACTGCTCCTCCTCAATCTGAGGTTTGATTATCCGACGGACCCTCCTCTCCAGCACCCCTGAATAGACCTTACCAGGGAGGCTGAGGAGTGTGATCCCCCTGTAGTTGGAGCACACCCTCCGGTCCCCCTTTTTGAAGAGGGGGACCACCACCCCAGTCTGCTAGTCCAGGGGAACTGTCCCCGATGTCCACGTGATGCTGCAGAGGCGTGTCAGCCAAGACAGCCCTACAGCATCCAGAGCCTTAAGGAACTCTGGGTGGACCTCATCCACCCCCGGGGCCTTGCCACCGAGGAGCTTTTTAACCACCTCAGCGACCTCAGCCCCAGAGATGGGAGAGCCAGCACCAGCCAGCCCAGACTCTGCTCCCTCATCGGAAGACGTGTTGGTGGGATTTAGGAGGTCTTCGAAGTATTTCCTTCACCACGGGAGGAGAGGCCTATGTCACCCTTGGGGGCTGAGCCCCATGGGCAAAGGCCCGGCCACCAAGTGCTCCCCTCCGTGCCCCACCTTCGGGCCTGGCTCCAGAGAGGAGTGCCCCGGTGACCCATGTCCGGGCATGATATTTATACTACATAATATTTATACTACAAATATAATAGTAATACTGCAAAGTATAGCTAATATTACATCACCATGTGTTTCCAGCCCAGGTTTGAGGAGCCGGAGACAGTGGTTGTTCCAGCTATTGATATGTAATATGATGATGACGATAGTATGATGGATTTATTTCTGGTTCGACGCAAATAAACGACAGTGGAAATAAATTTGTTTGGTGATTGGATCCTGCATGGAGTACAGGGTCGGGTGAAGGTAGCCACTGGGTGAGAAACAATCCCTGAATGTGGAAAAAGATGCATACAGGTGATGTCTGTTTTCTCTGCCTCCATCAGGTGGAGGTATGGCTTCAACAGCATCATGGAGGTCCACATCCGCCGCTTCAATCGCATGTGGTCCTGGTCCAACATCAGGCAACACCGGGAGAACCTGAAAGCCTACAAAACCGCCTACAAGACCAAGCTACTGATCCAGAGCAAGCCAGGCCTGGACAACGAGCTCCACATCCAGGCGAGTGACAGCACAGTCAGACCACACCCACCAAAAGTGGGCGACACGTGCACAAGTGACGGTCGGTCTCACCTGGAAACTTCCTGTGTGGACGGGTCAGAGGTGGTTGGGTTGGGACGGGTTAGAGTTAAATCAACACTCCGACTGGTGTCCAGATTTTCATGAGCTTGTTTCCTTTTTCGGTTTGGACCAAGTCACCTTCACAGAACCAAATGTTTTCTAAAGTTATCTAATGAATGTACATCAAGAGTTCGGAATCTGTCTGTCAGCCGAGAATGTCTGATCACATGATCAGGTGATCACTGAAGTTTGTGTCTGTGTGTCCGACCAGGATCTGGAGAAAGTTCTGGATGTGTTCAACATTACCTTGGGTCGGCAGCAGGCCCAGATGGAGGTAATCACAATTAAGCTGCTCTGCAGTTCGAACTGAGTCCCGTTTGTTGAGCCTCTGCTGGACTCCTTCTTGCAGGTGATCCGATCAGGACAGAAGGTGGGTGGGAAGAAGTCGGGTGGCCAGAAGACAGGGGGGGGCTTCTTCAGCGGCTGGTTTGGAAGGAAGATGAAGAAGGAGGAGCAGGAGCAAGAGGAGAGCCAGGAATTTGAGAGTAAGTCCGGATTAATTTAAAGGTTTTCACCACTGTCACCTAAGCTTTGTCTAAACTTTCTTCAGTTAAACAAAAAATAAACTGAGGCGATTAAACGATTAAAGGTCATCACAGAGCTTCAGTCTGACCAGATGCCCGAGCCACCTCCTCTGGCTCCTCTCGATGTGGAGGAGCAGCGGCTCTACTCTGAGCCCCTCCCGGATCACCGAGCTTCTCACCCTATCTCTAAGGGAGAGCCTGGCCACCCTCGTACAAGGGGGTCCGGCATTCCATACTCCCAGGAGTTCCCCCCGCAGGAGTCCTCGGGGCACACGGTCAAACGCCTTCTCCAAGTCCACAAAACACATGTGGACTGGTTGGGCGAACTCCCATGCCCCCTCAAAGACCCCGAAGAGGGTGTAGAGCTGGGACCTCTTGACCCAGTATGAACCTACCAGAACCCTCAGGTCATCTGGATCCAGTTTCTTATCAGTTCCAGAGTCAGAACCAGACATGGAGAAGCTGCATTCAGCTTCTATGCTCCACATGTCTGGAACAAACTCCCAGAAAGCCTCAGATCAGCTGAAACACTCAGTTTATTTAGATCCAGGTTAAAGACCCACCTGTTCTCTGCTGCATGGACTAGTTTTTATTTAGAGTCCAGATCTGGATCTGGTTCTTTAAGCTGGAATCATGTTTTAATATTGTCTTTCCCCACACTGGAACTTTATTTCTTGCATTTTATCTATTTTATTATCTTCCTTCTGTTTTTATTTCATTAATTAAATTTCTTTTAATCTGTGTTTTTTAATGTACTTGAATAAAGCACTTTGAATTGTCTCGTACATGAAATGTTCTATAAAAATTAACTTGCCTTGCCACTGTCACCTGGTTCTAATTTTGTGTTACCGTGGTTCAGGTTCAGGTCTGGACCAGATTATGACTCCTGAGGAGAAGGAGAAACTCTATACAGCCATTGGCTACAGCGGCAGCTCCCACAACCTGACTTTACCCCGACAGGTAGCCTCACTTGAATTGAATTGAACTGAATTGAATTGAACTCAAACTTTATTGTCATTACAACAAGTGCAACGAAAATATCAGGATAACCCGTCCAAAAGTAGACAGCAACAACATATAAGCATGAACAGGATCAGGCAGACGGGGGCAGCAGCTGCTGGGCCCCTTTTCACAGATGGAAAAAGATAACATGAGGAATAGAAAAACGGGCCTGAACAGGCCAAAAAAACACACCTCAGTACATAAATCACATGTTCAGACAGTCACAACATAAGAAAACACATGGTGGGGGGGTGCATTCAATCTGCCCGCCACTCGGGAGTGGAGGGAGGGGGGGAAGGGACCCACCAAGGCGGTGAAATGCAGCAAATCCAGTCTGGTTCTAAACATAGCGCCACCATATATAAAGTAAGGAGGGTGAAACGGTTCAATGCTGCCAGATAAATAACACAGCTTAGCATCCAAGAGGAACTGGTTCCACTGATTCAGGTTGAAAGTTAATGGTCAGTAACTGGTTCCACTCACTAGAGGTCAGACAGGGATCATTTACTTTTTTTGGAAACCAGCAGGACTCATTCAAAACTGGACCAGAACCAGGTCTGCATATCAGCGAAAAATAGAGTTCATGCATTGGCCAGCTCACCTGCTTACAGTCTAAGAGATGATCCAGGTATGTTGTGGGCGGGGCCATTTCTGATGCTGCTGATGTTTACCTTTTTCAGTACGTTGTCGTGGTCGTCACCTTCCAGCTGCTGAAAACTTCGGTGACGGTCAGAGAGCATCACAAAGTCCCAGAGATCCTGAAGGTCCAGATGATCAACCTCAGCACCAAAATCTGTCAGAGACCTGGAGCCCAGGCTGTCAGGTGACCTGTTTGTTCTGATCCAGTCTGAACCACAACCATTTCAGACCCACACCTTCTGAAGTTCTGCTTCAGCAGCAGGCCCAAAACTGTATTCTGAAGTTCTGGTTCTGACAGTAGGTCCAGAACCTCGTCTGAAGTTCTCTTTCTGATAGCATAAGGGAATGTCAGAGGAGCTTCCTGTCAGAACCTGGACTTGGGGTTTTTGATGACTGGTAGTACCAGGACTTGGGGTCTTTGCTAAGAAGTAGAACCAGGACTTGGGGTCTTTGCTAAGAAGTGGAACCAGGACTTTGGGTCTTTGCTAAGAAGCAGAACCAGGACTTGGGTTGTTTGCTAAGAAGTAGAACCAGGACTTTGGGTCTTTGCTAAGAAGCAGAACCAGGACTTGGGTTCTTTGCTAAGAAGTAGAACCAGGACTTGGTATATTCCTGTCTAAGGTCTGACTGGGGGATGGCGGAGCTCCGCACACTTTCAGTCAGCAGTCTGAGTTGTGGTGGTCCTGCAGGGTAGAGGCGGCGTTGGAGCACTGGTACGTCACTGGGCTGCAGCAGCAGGGCGCGGTGCCCTCGCTCATCGCCTCGGTGGGGGATTCGTCATCGTCTCTGTTAAGTGTAGTCTTTGAGCTGAACCCGGAGGAGAGCAGCGCCGACCAGCTGCTCAGAGTCCATTCTCAGCCCGTGGAGATCATCTATGATGCGGTAACCTAAGTCCATCCTCACCTGAAAAACCTTCATGAAGTGGCCGCTCTGACCTCCAGATGTTTCTCACTGTCACCTAGGTGACGGTCAACAGTCTGGTGGACTTCTTTAAGACGGGGAAAGGTGTGGACCTTGAGGTCCTGACCTCGGCAACACTGTCAAAACTGGAGGAGATCAAAGAGAAAACTGCTACAGGTGAGTTAGCAGGTGATGTTCTAACTGATTAGACCAAACAATCTACATCAAACCATCTAGACCGAACCATCCCAACCAAAACCATCCAGACTAAACCATCCAGGCCAAACTACCGAGACTAAACCATTTACACTGAAACCATCTAGACCAAACCAACCAGACCAATATGGATGTTCATATCACCTAAGATAATATCAGCAGGGGGATGTGCAGGAAATCGTGAGAACTATGGGAGGTGATTTTAACATTATACTGGACAAACATAGAACCACAGGAGCTCATCGAGTCTGGAAATCCTCAGAAACTGTTTAACATGAAAGATTTTGGTCTCAGTGATGCTTGGCGCTCTCACCATCCCACACTAAGAGAATACACCTTCTTCTCTTCAGTCCACCATTCCTATTCTAGATTAGATTATTTCTTAACTAGCAGCTCGCTGATGAATGACATGTCAGAAATCAGAATCCATCCTATTAGCATTAGTGATCACGCACCAGTATCATTCACTCTGAGAAGTAAGAGCAATAAACCAGCAACTAGAAACTGGAGATTTAATACGTCATTACTTAAAGATCCTGAGTTTATCAGCTACTTTAAAAGAGAATGGTCCTTATATCTAGAAAATAACGACTTGCCAGAAACTTCAGCGTGTGTTCTTTGGGAAGCAGGAAAAGCAGTAATGAGAGGGAAAATAATTTCCTTTTCTTCTCATAAGAAAAAGAAGGAAACTTTGAGAATTTCAGAGTTAGAACTCAGAATTAAATCCTTAGAGGAGCTTACCATGTCTCCCCAGAAGAGCACACACTAAATGCTATAAGGAAAGCTAAACTTGAACTTAATGAAATAATAGATAAAAAGACACAATTCTTGGTGCAAAGACTTCGCTTGGAGAATTTTGAGCATGGCAACAAATCTGGAAGGTTCCTGGCTAATCAGTTAAAAACAAACAAGGAGAAAACAACCATCTCCTCTGTCAGAGATCCAGAAGGAAACATCAGCCACGACCCTGACAAGATAAATAACACTTTCAAAGAATTCTATAAAACATTAAATACATCACAACTAACTACAACAGATGACAATATTGATCAATTTCTTAGTAACATCAATCTTCCACAATTAAAACATGAAAATAAAATAACCCTGGATTCAACTCTTTCAGTCGGTGAACTCCATGAATCTCTGCAGCATATGCCCAACAATAAAGCTCCAGGTCCACAGGGTCCTGATCCAGGTCCAGATGGTCCAGGTCCAGGTGGTCCAGGTCCAGATGTTTACCCAGCAGAATTCTACAAAGAATTCTGGACAATGCTGGCACCCACTTTCTACAATATGATATTAGAAATAAGGGAAAAACAAAAAATACCTTCAAATATGAACCTAGCCAATATTACTCTACTATTAAAACCAGGTAAAGACCCGACACTTCCATCAAGTTACCGTCCAGTTTCACTAATAAATGTAGATTTTAAAATAATTAGCAAAGCTTTGGCCAGAAGGATAGAAAAAATCACTACTCTAATAAAACATCCTAACCAAACAGGCTTTATTAAATGTAGACATTCCTCTACTAACATGCGTAGATTAATTAACATCATAGATTATTCTACTCTACATAATCTGGAATCCACAGTCATTTCTTTAGACGCAGAAAAAGCATTTGAACGAGTACACTGGAAATTTTTATTTGCAACGTTAAACAAATTTGGGTTTGGGTCATCTTTCATAGATTGGATAAAAATATTATATAACAACCCAAATGCATGTGTGAAGACCAATGATCAAACCTCTCCAAGCTTCTGTTTGCAGAGAGGAACCAGACAGGGCTGCCCGCTTTCTCCATCACTCTTTGCTATTTTTATTGAACCCCTAGCTGCTGCCATAAGACAAAATAAAGAGATTAAAGGAATCCATGCCAACAATATAGAACATAAGATAAGTCTTTATGCTGATGACGTATTACTTTTCCTCCAGAATTCACCGACATCTCTCCCCCAGACAATCACACTTATTAACACATTCTCATCAATATCTGACTACTCTATTAACTGGCCTAAGACTATTATTATGCCCATCAACTGTGTCCTACAAAACTTACCCAATACTACAATACAGTCTGGAAACATTAGATATCTAGGCATAAACATTTCCCCCAGGTTATCAGACCTAACAAAGCTAAATTATGTTCAGCTACTTAAAGCAATAGAGGATGATCTCTCACGGTGGAGGCGCTTACCCATATCACTCATGGGGAGGGTTGCCACAGTTAAAATGATGGTTCTATCTAAAGTAAACTACCTGTTTTCAATGAGACCCACTAAACCATCCTCCAGCTGGTTTAAGTCACTGGACTCACATATATCTAAATTTTTATGGAAAAATAAGCCATCACGTATCAGTCTAAAAACTTTACAACAGACTAAAGATAGAGGCGGATTGGAGCTACCCAACTTGTTTTCTTAGCTAACAAGCTGCAGTATATCTCCAAATGGCTTAAACCTAGCAGTCTGGATGAAACATGGTTAGATGTAGAGCAAGCATTGTGTGAGGATCTGTTTATCTCTGACCTGCCATTCATCAGCTCAACCATCAAAACACATCAGTGTTTTAAAAGCATTAATATCAGTTCCTCTTTAGTGGCTTGGTGGGAATTTCTAAAAATAACCAAATCCTCACTTTTTCCATGTAAGTTTACACCCCTCTGGAACAACCCTGACATCCTGCAAAATAAAAAGCTGTTTGACTTCACTCAATGGAAAAATAAAGGAATAAAACAGTTTTATCACGCTGTGACTCTCGAGAGCACGTTTGTGACTTGCAGCAGCAGATTCAGGAAGTTGTAATCGCTAAGTTGAGGTTGTAAAGCAAAATGAACACACAAAAAAAATTTAATTACAAGTAAGCTATGGAAGATAATTTGTCAGATGGACTACTTTTTCTTTGTAACTTCAATTCGGTTCACGTGTGTGAGTTTTCTTTACAGCAGAAAATTTTGACATACAAGTTCAGATTTTTGATGCGCAATTTCTCACATTGTATTCTATAAGTTTTCACATCAAATCTACAAGTTTGTTCATTTTGGCACATTTTTACCTTCATATGTCTGTCTCCTCAAAGAACCATTTAGCTGAATCTCATTCCCTCTGGTCCCCTGTGCTTAGCTCCATCACTTAGTGTAGGTGGAGGACTGTGACCTCGTTGCTATGGGTTGCTATGCTGTTTGTGTGTGTGCGTATGCATGTGCTAGGATGAGTGGGAGTGTGTAAGATCAAAGGGGAGTAGGTGGGGTGGGGAGGGATGACATGACCCTATGGGGGGCCTGGGGGTGGTGCGCCATGGATCTGGGCTCTTCCACTATTCTCCTTCCACTCCTCTCCTTCGCCATGTCTGGTGGGTGGGTGTCTTCTGGGGTCGGTGGCGGCTCGTTGGCTGCGGTCGCTGCGCGGCCTGGTCGTCGGGGGCAGCTGCCTCTGGCCTGTCTTGCCCTGGGGGACCTCCTGGGGAATGGCGGTGCCTAGTACTGCTAGCAGCTCACCATCTGGAGGGAGGTTCTCTTCCCTTCGGACTTCCCCTCTTCTTCCCCACTCTTTATCTCTCTTACATCCACAAATAGACACACACACACATAGGGATTTGGGAGGCGTGCACGTCATGCGGGGTGTAGCCGGGGGGGCCACCCAAGTGGCTTCCTTAGCTGCGCCCTGTGGCGACTCACTTCTTGGTTTAAATTACACTTAGACATCAAAACACCAACACAACACACTAACAACTTCTGGGGGGCATGTCATGTAGTGCATGGAGGGCGGGACTACTAACATGACCTTGCTCCCAGCACATCATGGTCACTGCCCCCCAGTTTTACTTGCAAGAAACACACTCACCACAAACAGTCATGAGCGGGGAGGAGGACAATGGGGACACTTCACACCCCTGTTCCCCGGGGTGCCGCCAGGGGCGGGTAGGGGAGGTGGTTGCCCTGGGGACTGGAAACCGGGGTGGCTGCGCTGATGAGGGTTTGCTGATCTTGGGGGATGCCCGGTCGGGCACATCTGGGTGGGAGGTGATGGGGGGTGGCTGGGGATGGCGGTGAGGGCCGGATCTGGGGCTCGCCATTCTCTGGTCCGCCAGGGATGTCTCCGACAGGGCATGGTGGGAAGGGAGGGGGGTTAGGGAGTGAGAGTGGGAGGGTTGTATGCTGTGTGAGTGTTTATATTGTGTTTCTGTGTGTGTGCACTTGGGGGGGTAGTGTGCCGTGGGTCTGGGCTCTCTCCGCTGTCCCCATCCTCTCATTCCTCGTTAGGCATGGTACCTTGTGGGGTCGGTGGCGGCTCATTGTCTGCAGTCTCTGTATGGCCTGGTCGTGGGGGGGCGGCCTCTCCTGGCCTTTCTTGCCTTGGGGGACCTCCTGGGGAGCTGGGGTGCCTAATGCCACTAGAGGCTCAACATCCAGAGGGAAGTTTGCTTCCCTCTGGACTTACATCCCCGGACCCCTCTTACTTCCCGCTCTCTCTGTCTCACACACACACACACACGTAGGGAGTTGGGAGGCGTGAAGCCATGCGGGGTGGAGTGGAGGGGGCCATTCAGTGGTCTCCTTGGATGCACCCCATGGCGACTCGCCTCTCAGTTTTAATTGCACCTAGACAAAACACAAGAAACACAACACACAAACAACACCTGGGGGACGTGTAATGCGGTGCGTGTCGGGCCGGCTCACGGCTCATTGCGGTCACTGCCCCTCAATTTTAATTGAAGAGGGGCAGTGCTGCTGAGGGCCCGGGTCTCTGGCCCTGGTCTGCCTCTGGCCTCCGTCTTCCTCATCCTCTGCATGCTGACACAGTCACTGAGTAATCTAGTGGGTTTTTATACTAAGAGATAATTCTTCTTTTTATTTTTCCTGTGAGTTAGTATCTGGTCGCTGTTATGTCTTTTTGATTTGGTTATTATTTAAAAACTCTTAATGACTAGCAGCCCTGTTTTTTCTGTGTGTGTGTTTCTGTTTTTGTAAAAGTTGTAGGAAATTTTCTGGTGTGTTCATGTACAGGTGTAACAGTTTGTTGTCTGGTGATGGTATGGATTGAAGGGTCGTTTCCTTCTGTCTTTGATCTTTTTGTCTCCTTTCTTCTTTCCTTTTTGCTCTTTTTGCTATTTTCCATCTTTTTCTGTCCCCTCCGGTCAGGTCCAGTAAGATTACATAGATTCCGTGATTCAAAGTAAATAAATAAATTAATCAATCACATTATCAAGAGGAGCCTAACCCATAGGCCTCTCCTTGGGAGTTCAAATTTGTTCAGCACGAGCAGCAACCAGATTATCATTTTGCTGCTATGATGCTGGACAGGTTTTAAAAAAAAGGGAAGTCGTGAGAAGATTTGACATCAGGGATGAAAGATGAGCTTGGTTTTGGTGGCTGGTCAATGAGAAATGGACTTATACAGCACTTTTCCAGTCAACTTGAATACTCAAAGAGCTTTACACTGCATCTCAAAGTCACCCATTCACACACACACATACACACACACACACAGTCATACCCAGAACGACACATTGGGGGGAAATACAGAGTTCAGTGTCTTGCCCAGAGAGACTTAGGCATGTAGTCAGGTGAAGCTTGGACTCTATCCACCACCGCCGGTTGGAAGATGACTGCTCTCCCTCCTGAGCCACAGTCAACCCATGCCTGTAAGGATAGGTCTAGGTCGCTGGGGTAAATGACTGACAGGCCGCCACTGCAACCTTTACTGCAGCTTTCTGGAAGTAGCTCTATCCTCAGGACAGCTCTCATTCACAGAGAAGAGGGAGTCTGGATGGTGCCAACACTCAGTGAGGCACATAAAATCCAGACATTTGTCCGCTAACTGGTCCTTTATGAGGCAGGACTTGTTTATAATTGATTGTGCACTCCACCAGTAGAGGAACTTTCTTCAGGAACTTCTGTGGATTCTATGGTCGTCTACCGTTTGCTTAAGGCAACAGGTAGACAACCGAGGTTCAACCAGCCAACCAACTATAGTAGATATAGGGTTCTACTGTAGAGGTATTTATAGACTCTATTGTAGATATTAGGTTCTACTGAAGTTTGTCTCTACAGGTTTGTCTCACATCATTGAGACCAGAAAAGTCCTGGACCTGGTGATTGACCTGAAACCGTCCTACCTGCTGGTCCCAAAGTCGGGTTTCTACAGTAACACATCGGAACTTATAATCGTGGACTTTGGCAGCTTCCGGGTGAGTTTCCTTCAGACATTCATCTGTTGAAGGTTCTGTTGGAGGGTACGTCACGGTCCTGGATCTGTGTTCATGTTCATCTGTTTCACAGCATTATGTAGTTGGTTGTTCACTTCAGTTGAATTCTTTAAGCATTGGAGCCAGGCATTTTAATAGCAATTTTCTTTTTATGGAGCAAGAACTGAATTCAGAGTCCAGGATTCCTGTTACATGTGGTGGCGAACTGCCACGGCAAACCGCCATGCCTTCAGAATTATGATTTTGTTTTATGTTAAAATATAATTATATTGTATGAACGGATCCATATGAACATAAAGTCTATATTTGCTCACATTTACTGACAACAGTGGAATTGAAAAAAGGATAATGTGAGATTGCTAAACATCTTTCTTGAACCATTTCTAAGCACAGACTTGTACTCAACACTAACAAAAGTCTTAAATGTACGAAAAGGAACAAATATATTTTGAGGTTTTCTACATCACAGAGGTTAATAATTTTATAGGCAAAATCTATTCTGATTTAAAGAAACAGCTTCGGCCTTGGTCTGCTTCCAGTAGGACTGGTATCTCCTCCACGACTAAGTCTGTGGGGATGGGGTTGGGGGTTGTCGATTTGGACTGAATCAGTCAGACTGGATCAGATTGGACTGAGCTGATCCGAGTTTTGTGTGTTTGCAGCTGCATAGTGTTGAGCAGAGTGGCCTCGGTTCATCTTCTACATCCTTTTCATCCCTGGATGAGATCATGGACAGAGCCTATGACAGATACAACGTGGAGCTGAGGAGTGTCCAGGTTCTGTACACCAAGTCAGGTAAACATCAACAAGACAACAACAACCACACAGGTACAGACCGGCCATGTAATCTCTATTGTTGTGTTCCAGGTGAGGCCTGGAAGTCTGCTCGGGTGCAGGCTGCATCCGTTCAACATATCCTCCAACCCATGGACTTCACCCTTCACCTGGCCAAGTGTATGGTGGAGAAGGATGCCAGGATGCCCAGGTAAGCCCGATCAGCTGAACGATCAGTTGACTGCTGCCTGTTTTATGATCATGATGAAAATAACTGATTGATTGATCAGGTTCAAGGTGTCTGGTGAACTTCCCCTGCTGTACGTTAAAATCTCCGACCAGAAAATCCAGAATGTTCTGGAACTGTTTGACAGCATTCCTCTGCCCATGATGGACACCACCCCACCGCCCCCCACAGAGAAGGTACGCCTGTTGCACCAGCCCGACACAAAAACTTGGTTCAGATTGAAAAACCTGATCCAGACACAAAAACCTGGGGCCTCATTTATAAACCTGAGTTTAGCAAAGCCGACTACAGGGGACGTGCATAGGGAAAAGTGGCACACTTCAACTTTGAGATTTATAAAAGCATGCGCACACACGTCCCACTCCTGGTTCTGTTTATAAATCAGAACCAACTCTAAAGTTGGTGCACGTGAGGGAGCACCTTGCCCTGCCCACATGGTGGCTATAAAAGGTCAGGTGGACGCCTGTAATACATATTCATCACATCATTTCCATGATCGCTCAGGAGGGAAAAGAAGAAAGAAGCGTATTTCTCCGGAATGTGAGACTGAGATCCTGATGGACCACGTTGGAAAACTAGAGCAGGTTCTATCTGTTGGGGACGGCGTTGTCATCACCAGGGTCAGGAAGGCGGAGGAGGGCAGCAGGTGTAGATGCTGTCAACGCCATGTCAGAGGAAAACACGCCAGAGAGGATTCGGCTGGATATCTCAGTCGGTAGAGCATCCGTCTGCCATGCAGGAGACCAAAGTTTGAATCCAACAGGGGTGAATCACTTTGAAGAAAAGTGTTTGCTAAATGACAGTACTGATGCCATTTATGTAATCTTTTGTTTTAATGGATAAAATAAATATATACAGATACATCTGAGGTTGGTAGCAGTTTATTTAGTGGTAATATATTATTTCTAGGAAATTATATTTCTTTCTAGTTCTTGGGTGTTTCAGCTGGGTGGACGGGGATGCAGCTGTGGTTGGAGAGGGTGAGGCCAGAAACTCCATCCAGCACTCTAAGGCCCTGCTGAATGAATGACTGAAGCTATTTTCCACCTGTTCTTTTACTGACTGCTACATGCTGGCAGCAGACTGGCACCTTATTTATCTGGATGGGTTTTATAACATGGAAGTTTTGTTTCACAATGACAGAACATGTTGTAGTGGTTGAACTTCTTATTAACATCTTCTCCCTTTTTCCTGGAAATCCTGGTTTTCCCAAGCATGGCTCTTAGGAGGATTAATATAGAATGTGTCATATTTCATTTCTACAAACAGCTTTAATATCTAACATGTGGTGTGGAAGGTAATAGTGGATTTTGTACAAATGTCTCACATTTCACATCATTTCCTGGTTTTATTCTGGACCGTTTCCTGTTTTTCTAGATTTTGTGCGTACGTCTGGATCAGAGTTGCCGTGGAGGAAGAAACATTTTCCCGTCAAGTTTAGATTTTATAAATCCCAAAAGTTGACTAGTCTTTGTTCCTACGCCAGCTTTAGAAATGAGGCCACTGGTCTGGATCAGGGCTGTGTTACATGACCTAAAAATAAAATGTCAGATTTTTTTCAACCAAATTCGATTTCTGATTTTTTCCTTCCATTCATCCATCCATCCATCCATTTTCTGCCACTTAACCGGAGTCGGGTCACGGGGGCAGCTGCTGCCTAAGCAGGGAAACCCAGACTTCCCTCTCCCCTGCCACATTCACCAGTTAATCTGGGGGGATCCCGAGGAGTTCCCAGGCCAGCTGAGAGATGTAGTCCGTCCAGCGTGTCCTGGGTCTGGCCATCTCAACAATAGAGGCACGAAATACAGCCAACTCGGACTCAATGTCCCCTGCCTCACCCAGGACATGGTTGAAGCTCTGCCGGAGATGGGAGTTAAAACTCTTTCTGACAGGGGACTCTGCGAGACGTTCCCAGCAGACCCTCACAACACGCTTGGGTCTGCCAGGCCTGACCGGCATCCTCCCCCACCATCTGAGCCAACTCACCACCAGGTGGTGATCACTTGACAGCTCCGCCCCTCTCCTCACCCGAGTGTCCAGGACATGCGGCCGCAAGTCCGATGACACGACTACAAAGTCGATCATCGAACTGCAGCCTGGAGTGTCCTGGTGCCAAGTGCACATGTGGACATTCTTATGCCTGAACAAGGTGTTCGTTATGGACAGGCCATGACGAGCACAGAAGTCCAACAACAAAACACCACTAGGATTCAGATTAGGGGGGCCGTTCCTCTCAATCACGCCCCTCCAGGTCTCGCTGTCATTGTCCACGTGAGCATTGAAGTCCCCCAGCAGAACGAGGGAGTCCCCGGAAGGAGTGCTCTCCAACACCCCCCCCCCCCCCCCCCCCCCCCCCCAAGGACTCCAAAAAGGGTGGGTACTCTGAACTGCTGTTTGGTGCATAAGCACAAACAACAGTCAGGACTCGTCCCCCCACCCGAAGGTGAGGGAGGCTACCCTTTCGTCCACCGGGGTAAACCCCAACGTACAGGCGCCAAGTCGGGGGGCAATAAGCATGCCCACACCTGCTCAGCGCCTCTCACCGGGAGCAACTCCAGAATGGAAGAGGGTCCAGCCCCTCTCAAGGACAGTGGTTCCAGACCCCAAGCCGTGCATCGAGGTGAGTACAACTATATCTAGCCGGAACCGCTCAACCTCGCGCACCAGTTCAGGGTCCTTCCCCGCCAGAGAGGTGACATTCCACGTCCCTAGAGCTAGCTTCTGCAGCCGTGGATCATACCCCCAGGGTCCCCACCTCTGGCAGGCGCCCAGCTCACAATGCACCCGACCCCTATGGCCCCTCCTGCAGATGGTGAGCCCACGAGGGGGGCCAATGTCACCCTTTCGGGCTGAGCCCGAGTGAGCCTCATGGGCAAAGGCCTGGCCCCCAAGCACTCGCCTCTGTGCCCCACCTAGTAGGTCGTCTTGAAATGAGAGTCTGTGTGCTGAAGTTGTCTCTGGATCTCATAGCAAGCAGCATTTCTCCTGCGGTTATATGCAGCTAAATTCCAGGTGTGAGTGACGTCTCACTTCCCTGTAAATCTGTTAGAGCTCTCAGACAACCAGCGTTCTGGTGCGGAAGGAGGTCCGAGCCCGCTAATCATGGAAGCCCAGGAAAGCGTTTGCAGTGCATACAAGAGGAAAAGAATCCAGATTTTTATAAAAAATAAATCATCATAAAAGAAAAATTATATTGATCTATTTTATGGAATACTCTCCCAGCCCTGGTCTGGACTCAGGTAACAGGGGACTGATGGATGCCGTCGGGGGGAAGTTTGTGGGCTTTGGATTTTTTTCAGGTTTCACCAAATCAGAACTTTTGTTTCTTCAGGTTTTGTTGCTGGCTGATGCCGGTCGGCCGATACCCAGCATCCATCCTGGTCTCCTTGATGCCCTGGAAACAGGTCTGTGTTTCTGGAACAAACAAATGAGGATTTTGAAATGTTAACATGTGTGTATTCTGGTGACAGATTCCACTTATGCATAATCAGGGGGATGAAACTGTTTCTGGGTGATAAATAAAAATGTGTTTATATGTAAAAGAAGTAAACAAGCCACGAAGTTCCTCTTCACCAAGTCGTCTGTTCCTGACATCATTACAGTAATTGATTCAGTAAATGTCCTGATCCTGGCCTGAACCAGGAAGCTGGATTTTCTCTTATCCAGGTAACTTCAGGGTTAACCCGGGGTTTCTATCCAAGGAAGCTGGTTAACTTCTTACCAGGTTAAATCACCATGGTAACAGCTAACCTGCTCCAGATCAGAGATCAAGTATAAATCCATATAATAAATGACCAATCAGATCTCCTGGAAAATGCCCCGCCCATTCTTAGAAGATCCCATCCAGGGTGGTGGTGGATGGTGAGAGGAGGAGTTTTTAGGAACAGATGTGTCCTTTAGATGAAGAAATGGAGCCTGGTCTGGTTTCTGAGAGCTGTGAAGAATGTTTCTGTCCTGGTTCTGGACTTGTTCCCGTTTAGCTCCACCAGGGTTGATCTGAGATAAAGAGCTTAATAATAACGCTCACACATGGCAGAACTGCTGAACCAGGAATTTATGGAACCACAACTACTCGTGTCTTCGTGGTGAGGAATTAATATTCCAACACAAATGGGGGCGGAGCCTCTGAAGACCTGGATGGAGACTGAGAATGCCGACCTCCACCAGACATTTATTAAATTATTTAATATCCTTATAGCCAGAGATTGTGGCTTTATTTTTTAATTGGAAGCTCTAATGGCAAAATGATCCCTATCTCCTCATTAAATCCAGCAAACTGGATTCTGGGAAAATAATATAATTTCATATATATATATCTATATATATATATATAGATATATATATAAAATTTGTAAACGATATGATCCTGAACAGTTTAAATACTTAAATGTCGACAACAATTTCTCTGTGACCCATTTAACCCAGAAGAGCCCGATGTGACATATATGTTACATAAAGTTTCTGAGACATTTTGCTTTAATTTATGGTATAAACTTTGCTCAAAATCCTGGTGAACACAGTCTGATACTTGTCTTCTGTCCCCTAATAGATACCCAGAAGCAGAAAACCACATTATAATATTTAATGTATCACATGGTAATAAATGGTAGATACCCCCCCCCCCCCCCCCCCCCAAAAAAATGTTATTTTTTTGTTATATTTTGTTAAAGGGCCAAATAAAGGCCTCATATTAAAAAATTAGACTTTTCTTACCATTTTTTCATGGCTTGGGCCTTAATGGGTTAAACATAAGAAGTTTAACCAAACACCACGATCGCTTAGTTTCTCTACTTTCTGCTACTGTCTGTGACGGCGATGTCACTGCTTGTAGGGAAACCTGGTCATAGATTAATACTAGAGCGCTATAAGTTTGATCATGAGGACGGATGGAGGACGGGTGGAGGAGTATGTTTATACGTTAACTCCAGACTCCACCTAAATGGTTGTGAAGATATGGCCTTGAAGGATGATTACTCGGACATTAAAATAAAAACTAGTGGGGGGCTTCCGGTGTGACGGGCTGTGTGATGGACGCATAGTCGCTTAGCTCCGTTACAACCAAACTAAAAATACCCCTCATACTCGAGTGACACGACTCAGAATTAAATAAAAGCGTTATGAGAAGGGGCAAATCGAAAAGAGGACAGAGAAGTATAAAACAACTGACGACTGAAGAAGAAAGGACGACCCAAAACGAACAAATGGAGCAACTCGAAGTGGAAGATGGCGGCCGCGAGCCAACTAGCAAAGATACAACACAAGAAACGGGAGGAGATATTTTACGGGAAATACTAAAGGTGTCCCAGGAGCTTGGCAGCTTTAAAAGAGATATTCAAGCGTCATTTACGGGACTAAAAGAAGAAATTGGAAGAAGGCTGACGGACGAACTGACTACGTTTAAACAGGAACTGAACCAAAAGCTAACTGAATGTGCGGCCACACTGCAGTCACAGGGCAAGGCCATCACTGAGGCAGAGGAGCGTATTGCGGAGATAGAAGACAGTGGCGTGGTAACCAAAGAGGCGCTACTCAGCCTTCTGAAAGAACAACGCAAACTTAGAGAAAAGGTGACTGACTTGGAAAGTAGATCCAGAAGAAACAACATCCGCATTTACGGAGTGCCGGAGGACTCAGAGGGCGAATCAGTCATAGATTTTGTACAAAATCTACTCGCAAAGGAACTGCCTCTACCCAATGGTATGTCTCTCCAAATCCAGCGCGCACATAGAGCCTCGACACAAAAGCCCGCTGGGCCAGACGCAACACCGAGATCTTTAATCGTCAATTTCCTCCAGTTCGACGTAAAAGAAACTGTCCTCAGACTCGCCTGGAAGAAAAAGGTGCTATGGGACAATAAACAGATATTCTTTGACCACGATTATGCTTATGAAGTCATGGAGAAGCGCAAAACCTATGGGGTGATTAAAAAGGCACTCAGAGAGAAAGGCATTCGCTTTCAAACGCCTTTCACTCGGATCCGCATCCACTGGAGTTCCGGCGCGCGGACCTACGGGGACGCGGAGGACGCAGCGAGGGAGCTGAGAACGAGGGGCATAGAGGTGGCCACTACACGCGTAACATCGGCCCTCAGCATTGAAGAGAAGATACGCAACGCATTCCCATGGCAAGACGTGGACACCGAGAACAGGAGATCACAAACTGAAGAGCGGGCTAGGCGTAAACTGAAGGAGTATCGAAGAGGATTTTAAACAGAAAAACGGTGAAGGCAGGGTTCATATCTTTCAACAGTCTTTCAACATGGAGGTAACAAATTCTCTGTCCATTTAGTAAATAAGTGAAGTGAGTTCGGTTGTAGGCTACAGTGTTCAGTATTTGTTGGACTCGTCTAGTGAGAGTGAGGTGTACATGCTGGACAGCAACTTCACCGCTAGGGGGAGCCCCCACCTCGTAGTGGGTCTTCGCTCCCCTCTCACCAACAGAGACCTAAAGGGGTCAAAGGATCCCAAGTATATGGAAGACGTTTTAACTATGTTATTGTTAGTGTTCATTATTACAGGTTCTAGTTCTGTGTTAACATTGGGGGCTTTTATATTTTTTGTTTCATTGAAAATCCATGGAAGTAATGGCTTTACATTATACTTATACAAGGTTGAATGATTAAGGTTTTCTCTCTCAATGTAAATGGGCTTCAAAGCCCAACTAAACAGAGGAAAATTCTTAGTAAATTGAAAAGGGAAAATATTGATGTGGCATTTTTGCAAGAGACACATATGGCCGGTTTGGAACATGAGAAGCTTAAAAGACAAGGTTTCAAGCATGCCTTTTTCTCGTCAAATGGCTCTAAACATACAAGAGGGGTGGTCATATTAATATCTAGGAGGGTTGTTTTTGAACACATAGCAACAATTAAGGATAAAGAAGGTAGATTTGTACTGGTACAGGGTAAAGTAAATGGTGAGATGGTTACCTTTTATAATGTATATATCCCTCCTGGAGCCACAGTTGAATTTTACACACAAATATTAGATAGGGTGGTGACAGAGACTGAAGGTATACTCATAAGTGGGGGTGATTTCAACATTACGTTGAAACCACATTTAGACTCATCAGGAAAAAGGACATCCCAATCACAAAAATTAACAAAGAAAATAAATCTTATGATAGCGGAGATAGGGTTAGTTGATATTTGGAGGCATTTGAATCCAACTACAAGGAACTACACCTTTTACTCCGCTCCACATGCTTCTTATTCAAGAATTGACTATTTTTTCTCATTCTGTAATGATATTAACAGAGTACAGGAGTGTCATATTGGGACTGGAGATATTTCGGACCACTGCCCCCTGTATTTGTCTTTATTATTGAATCAGAGGAGACCGCAGACTCACTGGAAACTAAACTCTAGTATATTAAATGAACAGACATGTGAACAGCTATCTAAAGATATCGCCGAATACTTGGAATTTAACGATAAGGACGAGACATCTCCACCTATTCTCTGGGACGCCTGCAAGGCAGTGATGAGAGGAAGAATTATTGCCATAACTTCTAATTTAAAAAAAACTAAAGATGCAAGACTTAAAATACTACAGACAGAATTACTAGCCTTAGAGACCAAGCACAAGAATACTATTGACTCCAATACAAAATTAGAAATGACAAAAAAGAGAAATCAGATTGAGGAAATATATAACCAAGAAATCCAAAAGAAACTAATGTTCACCAAACAAAGTTATTATGAAGGGGGGACTAAACATTTGAAACAATTGGCATACAGACTGAAAAGGCAACAAGCAGACAACACAGTGTACAAGATAAAGCATCCTGAAACTAAAGTAGAAGTGCATGAGATAGATAAAATTAAGGATTGCTTTAAGAGATACTATGAAAAATTGTACTCACAACCACACACAGATAACGATCAAAAAATGGAGAGCTTACTTAAGAGGTTAAGTTTACCAACTCTCTCGGACGATGAAAATAAAATACTAACGGCACAAATTACAAAAGAAGAAATTCAATCTGCAATTGGTAGGCTTAAAATTAATAAAACACCAGGTACAGATGGTTTTACTGCCGAGTGGTACAAGAAACTGAGGGAGGCGCTGACACCAGTGTTATTAAAAACATTTAATTGGGTCCTGACAAAGGGAGAAGCTCCCCCTTCATGGAAACAGGCTATAATCTCTGTCATTCCTAAAGAAGGAAAAGACAAGTCGGAATGTTCAAATTATAGACCAATAAGCATATTAAACTTAGATTATAAACTATTCGCATCAATTATAGTGAAGAGACTCGAGAGAATTATGCCAAAAATAATACATTTAGACCAAACTGGATTTGTTAAATCACGTCAAACACATGACAATGTTAGAAGATCATTGCAAATTATTAGGCATTTAAATTTGAATAAAATACAAGCTGTGTTACTGAGCCTGGATGCTGAAAAAGCCTTCGACTCTGTGAGATGGGAATTTCTATTTAGAGTAATGCTAAAATTTGGGTTTAGTGAATCAATTATTACTACACTGAAAGCTCTATATAATAGACCAACAGCTAGATTGAAGATTAATGGTGAACTTTCGGACTGCTTCGGCCTTGAAAGATCCACACGACAGGGTTGTCCATTGAGTCCACTTCTATTCGCTATTTTTATAGAACCGCTGGCCCAGTGGATTAGGGAAAATAAAAAAATAAAAGGAATTAACATGGCAGCAGGTGAACAGAAATTGGCTTTGTTTGCGGATGATGTTCTAGTTTATCTATCAGACCCAACTGAATCCTTCCCAGAGCTCATGTCAGTACTAAGGGAATACGGATCGTACTCAGGATATAAATTGAATGAACAAAAAACACAAGTTCTCAGAAGTAACTATAACCCCCCTCCATGCCTGCGTAGTCAATATAAAATGGACTGGGACAAAGAATCTATAAAGTACTTAGGCATCTACCTACCCATGGATCTAACTAGATTAGAGGAAATTAATTACTCCCCACTCAAAAAAGACATTCTGTCAGACATTAATAGATGGAACTTAATCCCATACTTAAGCATGTCTTCTAGGGTAGACTCAATAAAAATGAATATTCTCCCAAGAATGCTATATTTATTTCATTCAGTTCCTATTGAGAAGCCAGATCGGTTCTTCGCAGAATGGGATAAAGTTACTTCTGGATTTGTATGGGCGGGTAAAAGGCCAAGAGTCAAGTATAAAACACTTCAGCTACCCAAGGGGACAGGAGGACTGGGCCTTCCATGTCTGTATGATTATTACAGAGCAACTCAAATAGGACCACTGATAGGATGGTGTAAACCTAGTTACAACTCGAGATGGAAGGAGATTGAGAGCTCCTTGGGTGGAAACTTCCCGGTCACAACTCTGTTAGGAGATCCCACAATGACAAAATTTTTAACAGATTCAGACAACCCTTGGATAAAAAGCTCAATGAAGATATGGGGCAACATACTTAAAAAGTATCAATTAAAAGAAAGGGCCGAAAACTTAAAATGGTTTGCTCACGACCCAGAGTTCCTACCCAGTAAAACTGATTCAGTATTTAAAACATGGTCTAATAAAGGTCTTACAACATACTATACTCTGTTAAAGGATGGGAAAGTGATGAGCTTCCAGGACCTTAAGGATAAATTCGAACTGAATAATCAAGACCTCTTTAGATACTTACAAATCAGGGATTTTTTAAACAAGAAACTGAAACGACTAGAACTATTTAATAAGAACGAAGAAATTATAGACATAATTAAAAATGCATACAAAGATGCACCCCACCAAAAAATTATTTCTAGAATCTATCAGACATTATCCAATCTACAGGGTGATAATACACTGCATATAAAGGCAAGATGGGAAGCAGAGGGCAATCTAACTCTAACAACAGAAGAATGGGATAGAATTAGTATCCAGCAGTGGTCCACAACAAGTGCCCCTTCCTGGAAGGAATTCAGTTGGAAGAATGTGATTCGCTATTTTTGTACTCCAGCACAAAAGACTAAATACTCTCACCGGGCCAGCTGCTGGAGGTTATGTGGACATAATTTAGCAAACCATTTTCACATATTTTGGGGTTGCCCCCTTGTAGTTCCATTTTGGAAGGAAATGCATAAGGTCCTGGAGGCTGTATTCAAAAGGAAAATACAATTCCACTTTGTATCATTATATTTAGGAAACCTGGAAGATCTTAACCTACAAAAGCCCGACAAATACCTCTTTGGAGTGTTACTGGTGGCCTCCAAAAAGGCCATAACTCGTAAGTGGCTTAAGACAGAAACTCCTAACGTGGATGAATGGATCGGCCAGATATATAATATCTTTGTGATGGAAAGATTAACATTTAGGCTGAAGTCACAGGAGGATGTTTTTGAGAAATTCTGGTCGAAATGGATAAGATATGTACAAAAAGTGAGGCCTGATTTTGTATAATTGTGAATGGGTTTTTTTTTTGTTTTGTTTTTTTTCTGTATCTGCCCCCCCCCCCCTCAACTGTAGCAAGTTCACGTCAACACTTGTAATGTTTGTAATCTTTATACAAAAAACAATAAAAAATATAAATGGAAAAAAAAAAAAAAAAAAAAAAAACTAGTGAAGGTTGTAATTTATGGACCTCCTGACTGCGTCCTGCTGTTTTAATAGTAAATTAGAGGAAACTCTTCATGTACCAAACAGGAAAAATAATAACTGGATCCTCCTCAGACATCAGCAGACGCCTCTCCAGGGATGCTGTAATTAAAAATGACTTTTTAAATACTCTGTCTTCATTTTCCCCTCTATAAGTACTTTTACTAGAGTAACTCATCCAGCCTGTCGTCGGTAATATTGTCACAAATATTCAAAATTCTACGCTGGAGTCTGGTACAGTTATGTCGACACATCTGACCACTTTCCTGTTGCGTTGTTCTTTAACCTGCCACGTAAACCTGCACCTCCCCACCGTCGGCGTGATCCCATACCGCTTATAACAACCTGATTCACGAACTAACTGCTTCTATCCACAACACAACCCCTGAGAAGACTTCATACACACTGTAACCCCTGGCTTACCAGAAGGTCACTGAAAACAGATAAAACAGAAAAGTAAAGTCTAGAAGAGCCACATAAAAACCCCTGGAGATGAAGACGGGAAGAAACTTTACAGGTACAGAAGCAAACTCACTCGTATATTAAGAAAATGTCATTTACACCGAGAATATTGCAGCAGCACAGGGCGGCTGTAAAAGGACCTGGCCAAGTTTAAATGAAGTTTTAAATGGAGGTCAGAAGTCTTCTGTTAAGGGTAACTTACCTTTTACTCGCCGACACCTTAAAGGATCGTTTTGTTTCCATAGAAGACCGGGCCGATAAAATCAGGCCTCCCGAAGGATTCTCTTCTAAACATGATCTATCCGGCAATTATTTCAGCTCTTTTTCATCGAAGCGACTGATGCTACTGAACTTTCTAAAATCATCTTACGTCTGAAGAGCTCTCGTCCAGCAGGAGTAGCTGGAGCATGTTCTTGTCCAGCAGGAGTAGCTGGAGCATGCCGTCGTCCAGCAGGAGTAGCTGGAGCATGCTGTCGTCCAGCAGGAGTAGCTGGAGCATGCATTCGTCCAGCAGGAGTAGCTGGAGCGTGCCTTCGTACAGCAGGAGTAGGTGGAGCATGCCGTCGTCCAGCAGGAGTAGCTGGAGCATGCATTCATCCAGCAGGAGTAGCTGGAGCATGCCGTCGTCCAGCAGGAGTAGCTGGAGCGTGCCTTCGTCCAGCAGGAGTAGCTGGAGCATGCCGTCGTCCAGCAGGAGTAGCTGGAGCGTGCCTTCGTCCAGCAGGAGTAGGTGGAGCGTGCCGTTGTCCAGCAGGAGTAGCTGGAGCGTGCCTTCGTCCAGCAGGAGTAGCTGGAGCGTGCCGTCGTACAGCAGGAGTAGCTGGAGCGTGCCGTCGTCCAGCAGGAGTAGGTGGAGAGTGCCGTCGGCCAGCAGGAGTCGCTGGAGCGTGCCGTCGTCCAGCAGGAGTAGCTGGAGCGTGCCGTCGTCCAGCAGGAGTAGGTGGAGAGTGCCGTCGGCCAGCAGGAGTCGCTGGAGCGTGCCGTCGTCCAGCAGGAGTAGCTGGAGCGTGCCGTCGTCCAGCAGGAGTCGCTGGAGCGTGCCGTCGTCCAGCAGGAGTAGCTGGAGCGTGCCGTCGTCCAGCAGGAGTAGGTGGAGAGTGCCGTCGGCCAGCAGGAGTCGCTGGAGCATGCCGTCGTCCAGCAGGAGTCGCTGGAGCATGCCGTCGTCCAGCAGGAGTAGCTGGAGCATGCATTCATCCAGCAGGAGTAGCTGGAGCGTGCCGTCGGCCAGCAGGAGTAGGTGGAGCATGCCGTCGTCCAGCAGGAGTAGCTGGAGCGTGCCTTCGTCCAGCAGGAGTAGCTGGAGCATGCCGTCGGCCAGCAGGAGTAGCTGGAGCGTGCCGTCGTCCAGCAGGAGTAGCTGGAGCGTGCCTTCGTCCAGCAGGAGTAGCTGGAGCGTGCCGTCGTCCAGCAGGAGTAGGTGGAGCGTGCCGTCGTCCAGCAGGAGTAGCTGGAGCGTGCCGTCGTCCAGCAGGAGTAGCTGGAGCGTGCCGTCGTCCAGCAGGAGTAGCTGGAGCGTGCCTTCTTCCAGCAGGAGTAGCTGGAGCATGCCGTCGTCCAGCAGGAGTAGCTGGAGCATGTTCAGACGTTCAGACGTTACCTGTACGGTCGACAACAATATGTAAATAACCATACATCACAAAACAAGGAAAATCAAATATGGGGTCCCCCAGGGGTCAATTCTGGGGCCTTTTCATAATCTATATTACTGACTTGGTAAATTCTTCTCAAACATTACATGAGGTTATGTTTGCAGATGATACTGATTGGTTCCTGCCTCACAATAACACAGCGGACACACAGCATCTTTAAACTCTGAACTAAAAATATCGACTTCGGGTTCAAGTGTAATAAATGATCTCTTAACATCAGTAAAACTAATTACGTTGTGTTTGGATCAAATAAAAATGCAATCGATACGAACCAGATCTGCCTCAAGGTAAATGATGAGAATCTATTACAAGTCAGTTCCACGAAGTTCCTGGAGGTGCTCATTGATGAGTCCTTCGCTTTACAAGCTGTGCAGAGCACTTAATATCAACATTATCTAAATACGTGGGTCTGTTTTTAAGATTTCTTCCTCAAACTGCTCTTCTTACCTTGTACAAAACCTTGATTGAGCCCCATTTGACCTACTGTAATGTCATATGGTGGAACACATTCCCCAGTCATTTAAAGAAACTACAAAACCTAGAAATGAAAATATTGCGAGCCCTGACTTGGTCCAGTTTTAATGCCCCCACTCGTCCTCTCTTCCATCGTTTCCGTCTTCTCCGACTTACTGAGTTG
The DNA here is from genome assembly GCF_017639745.1 of Melanotaenia boesemani. Classification (NCBI taxonomy): domain Eukaryota; kingdom Metazoa; phylum Chordata; class Actinopteri; order Atheriniformes; family Melanotaeniidae; genus Melanotaenia; species Melanotaenia boesemani. Next base: position 277,281 of record NC_055682.1, on the reverse strand, counting down.
AATTTATTCCAAAATGCATGCGTGATGTTCCAGACTGTTAAAAAATGAAGTCAGGCTGGTAGAACTGATTCCAGTTTGGAGTCCATGACACAGGATGACACATGAGGACTAATACGAGTATTGGGTGTAGGGCTGCAGATTTGGAACGAGCTCGAGAAGAATTTGAAAGTGTTGAAATGTTAAAGGTAAACTGATCAGTTCATATATGCTTTAATAATTATGGCCCTAGATTTATTTGGAAAAGTTTTGTGTCTTTGTGTTGAATAGATGTTGTAAGTAGGTATGTTGATGTTGTATGAGGACGTTGTCTTGTTTTATCTTTTTTCTCTTTATTACGTATTTGTTTCAGTCTTTGTGTCTTTATCTACTCGGACTCCCTCTACAGAGCTTGTGTTAGCTTCTCAGGTAGCTCTGATTCACACATTACTCACAGCTAAACTTCTGTTTAAAGTTGAATGTAAATATGGGAGTGTGTGTGAATAAACTGAAATGAAGTCTCTTTCACACGCGCGCGCACACACAAAGCAACCCCCCCCCACCATTCTGCACTAACATGACTCCCTACTTTCTGCCTCTAAACTGAGTGTAGGTATAAATACTAGAAGTGATAAACATCTGGCCTGAGGCTGCTGTGAGGAAACAATATCATGGATATCTGTCCACACCAGAAGCCAGTCCACCCATGTCCATAGAGGCTGTCGCCATAGCAACCACCCACCGCAGGGCAGGCTGGGGTGCACATCACAGCCGAAAGGGTGCAGTGAAGAAGTGATCTTCTTCCATTTCTGACATTTTCTGAAAATCTAACCAGAGTCCATCCATAACGTTTTGAGTTATGATGCTGACAGACAAACGTACGTAAGTCTGCGGGGGTTATAAATGAAAAGGAGGAAGCTCTGCCCGAAACGTAAGCGCTGTGATAAGATGAAACTGAGTGATCAGATTGATGTCCGTTTATATTGTCCAGTTAATTAATGTTGTATAATGTCACTAATTTAGCCTTTAACAGAGTCAGCATTCCTTCCTGGTTGTTGCTATGGCAACAGTGTTGCTTTTGGCCAGGATGGTGTTTTTAATTCTTCATATTTCCTCAAGAATAACGGTCTGCTCCTCCACGGTGAAGTAGCGGCTCTGCAGGGTTTCTCCATGTCTGTGATTGGTCAGACACTGCAAACTCCGCCCCTTTTAGGTGAGCACGCTCTGATCCAGATGGAAAACTCTGGGATGAATTACCGAGTTAATAACCAGCTTCGTAGAACCGCCGGATGTCTGGGTAACAAAGAGATATCTGGGTATGTTAGTTCTGGTTCCTGGTTCAGGTCTCAGGTGAGTTCTAAGGTAGTTGAAGGTGGGTCCAAAGTGTTTTATGCCACAGACGTTGTTACTGCTCTGATACTGGTCACGATTTGTTTTTATGTTTGTCACACTTTGTCCTACAAGTGGTTGATGGTGATGATGATGATGATGATGATGAAGATGATAAGGATGATGATGATGATGATGATGATAAGGGTGATGATATTGTAGATGATGATGAGGGTGATGATAATGTTGATGATGATGATAAGGATGATGATGATGATGATGATTAAGAGGATGATAAGGGTGATGGTAATGATGATGAAGATGATAAGGGTGATGATAATGAAGATGAGGATGAGGATGATGATGATGAAGATGATGAAGGTGATGATAATGATGATGAAGATGATTATAAGGATGAAGATGATGATGATGATAAGGGTGATGATGATGATAAAGATGATGTTGATGGGTGATGATGATGATGAAGATGATGATGATGATAATGATGGTGGTGATGATGATGAAGATGATGGTGATGATAATGATGGTGGTGGTGATGATGAAGATGATGGTGATGATAATGATGGTGGTGATGATGATGATGATGATTAGGGTGATGATGATGATGAAGATGATGATTAGAGTGATGATAATGATAGTGGTGATGATGATGAAGATGATGATGATGAAGATGATGGTGATGATAATGATGGTGGTGATGATGATGATGAAGATGATGATTAGAGTGATGATAATGATAGTGGTGATGATGATGATAAGGGTGATGATGATGGTGATGACGGTGATGTTGCGATGATGAAGATGATGGTGATGATAATGATGGTGGTGATGATGATGAAGATGATGATGATGAAGATGATGTGATGATAATGATGGTGGTGATGATGATGGTGAAGATGATGATTAGGGTGATGATGATGATGAAGATGATGATTAGAGTGATGATAATGATAGTGGTGATGATGATGACGATGATGATAAGGGTGATGATAGTGATGATAATGATGGTGGTGATGACGGTGATGTTGCGATGATGAAGATGATGGTGAAGATGATGATGGTGGTGATGATGATGATGATGGTGGTGATGATAATGATGGTGGTGATGATGATGGTGATGACGGTGATGTTGCGATGATGAAGATGATGATCATGATGGTGATGGTCAGACAGCAGCTGATATATTCCTCTTTCCAAATTGTTTGTGTCCTCAGATTCAGAAGATGACACCAGCGAACCGTCTACAGATGAGGACCATCAGCTCTCAGCTTTGGAGGAACTCACCAACGTTCAGCTGAAGTTTGAAGTCGGAGAGGTTTGTCCTGCTCAAGTCAGGTGTGGGTGGGTGGGTGGGGGGGGTCTTATTTCAGGACCAGCGAGACATATTGGTGTGTTCAGGTGCTGCTGGAGTTGACCCGACAGGAAGACCAGGAGAAGACTGTTTTGGTCTTCAGCATCTTCCAGCTGGGGGCAGAAGGAAAGACCCGAAGCTATGACATGAGCGTCACCTCCTACCTCAGAGGAATCAGACTAGACTACTGTGATGGACCAGGTACAGAGACACCTTCACACCAGGACTGACTGGTTTTCCTCAGATTAAAGGTCTTTCTCAGATTCTCCCTCAGATTGTCCCCGAGGACACTACCTCAAATTGTAATTCCCATAGTTTTTTCCCTTGGATTGTCCTTCAGGACACCCTACCTCTAACCCCTACCTGAAGGGTCCTGATGGTTGGTCCGCTACTGGAAAGTAGCTCCCACTCGTTAACGGATCCAGAATGAGCTCAAGGTCCTGATCCCACTACTCTGTGGTGGTTTGCAGACCAGTTCTGAAAACACTGCAGTTCTCAGAGGGACCCAGTCAGTCTTGCTTAGAACTACCTGAACTGGTTCCTGGTGCTGCTTCTTCATGTGGGCTCTGATTGGTTCTGTTTCTGGTTCCAGGTGGCACGACTCATCCTCTTCATCTGATCAGCTCCTCAGAGCAGCAAGACGCCAACCTGCTGAAGGTGGAGTTCATCAAGGTGAGGCCAGAATAACTTCTGCTGGGAATTGAGAATCTGCTTTTATTTGCATAAAATAAGACCTGAGAGACCTGACTAACTTTTCTAGAACTGGGTTTGTACCAAAATCTGGATCTGAGATTTGATTCTGATCCACAACATGTCTTTGTTTTTGCAGGCCGACCCGAGTGGTCAGAGCTTTGAGACCCAGTTCAGCAACACAGAGCAGACCCTGAAGGTAGGGGTGGGGTTCAACTGCTTTGGGTGTAGTTGTTCTTGCGTGTCGTCAGGTGTTTACCTGTCAATGTTTCAGGTGGAGTTTTCCTCTCTGGACTTCCTCCTTCACACCAACGCTCTGCTGTCGACCATTAACTTCTTGAACACCGCCATGCCGCCTCGGCTCAGCGCCACGCGGAGCCAAGAGGCCAAACAGTGCGTGGAATTGACTGGACGGAGCCGGACAGGTGAGTCTCTGCCTGCTGCTCTCAGGTGTGTGAGGTCGTGTTTCTGACTGCAGGTGTTTCTCATCAGCCTCTAAAGATGAGAAGGACAGCGGCGTCTTCAGCTTCAGACTGTTCGCAGTGTTGGACTGTTTCCACGTTAAGGTGTGCGACAACCACCGCAACATTGCCAACATCAGAGTTCAAGGTACAAAACATTTTGATCTGCCAATCAGAACCTGGACACACAGTCACATGACCTGACAAGCTGATGATGTCACGTCTCTGCAGGAATCAATGCTTCAGTGTCGGTACAGGCGAAACAGACGGAGGTGTTTGCTCGACTCAGAGATGTTGTGGTGACCGACACCATGGCTACCCTCCACAGGAAGGTCTGAACACTGAACCAGCCTTAAGGGGGTCCGGGCCCAGAACCCAGACCTGAAACAGCTAGTCCAGGGGCCTCATTTATAAAACTGAGCGTAGCAAAGCAGACTACAGGTGGCGAATGTAGGGAAAACAGGAAATGTGGAGCACAAGTTTAAACGTAATAATTCAAATTATTTAATTATACTAGTAATTCTTTGATTCTTGGGAATTTGGATAAAACAGGTTTTAATTTTGAAAATAAAAAGTTAGTTATTTTACTAAATCTGAAGTTATGTCATTAAAGACCCAGGTCTTGGCTGTTCAACGATGTACCACTGCATCCTCCTCATTTTGTGTTTCCTGTTAACACTTTCTTTTTGTCAACACCGTCAGACATTATAAAAAGCTAAATTTCTTTTACTAATTTGGTCTAATATGTATTTAGAGTTTTTGTATCATTATTTGGCGTTTTTAGGACAAATATATGCTGTTAAATGTTGAACATTCACTTTTATTTAATTTTCTGTACAGTTTCACTGATACTCCTGTAAAAGTTCTTACATCAAACAACGTTTAAGTTTAAATTAAAAAGTTGTGTTTTTTAATATAACAAACACATTATAGGTTAGGGGTTAGACTAATCTGACGGAGGCGACACTAATCTGACTGAAGCGACACTAATCTGACGGAGGCGACACTAATCTGACTGAAGCGACACTAATCTGACGGAGGTGACACTAATCTGACGGAGGCGACACTAATCTGACGGAGGTGACACTAATCGGACGGAGATGACACTAATCTGACGGAGGCGACACTAATCTGACTGAAGCGACACTAATCTGACGGAGGCGACACTAATCTGACTGAAGCGACACTAATCTGACGGAGGCGACACTAATCTGACGGAGGTGACACTAATCGGACGGAGATGACACTAATCTGACGGAGGCGACACTAATCTGACTGAAGCGACACTAATCTGACGGAGGTGACACTAATCGGACGGAGATGACACTAATCTGACGGAGGCGACACTAATCTGACTGAAGCGACACTAATCTGACGGAGGTGACACTAATCTGACAGAGGCGACACTAATCTGACGGAGGCGACACTAATCTGACTGAAGCGACACTAATCTGACGGAGGTGACACTAATCTGACGGAGGCGACACTAATCTGACAGAGGTGACACTAATCTGACGGAGGCGACACTAATCTGACTGAAGCGACACTAATCTGACTACAGCGACACTAATCTGACGGAGGCGACACTAATCTGACGGAGGCGACACTAATCTGACGGAGATGACACTAATCTGACGGAGGCGACACTAATCTGACTGAAGCGACACTAATCTGACGGAGGTGACACTAATCTGACGGAGGTGACACTAATCTGACGGAGGCGACACTAATCTGACTGAAGCGACACTAATCTGACGGAGGCGACACTAATCTGACGGAGCGACACTAATCTGACTGAAGCGACACTAATCTGACGGAGGTGACACTAATCTGACGGAGGCGACACTAATCTGACAGAGGCGACACTAATCTGACTGAAGCGACACTAATCTGACGGAGGCGACACTAATCTGACTGAAGCGACACTAATCTGACGGAGGCGACACTAATCTGACGGAGGCGACACTAATCTGACTGAAGCGACACTAATCTGACGGAGGCGACACTAATCTGACGGAGGCGACACTAATCTGACTGAAGCGACACTAATCTGACGGAGGTGACACTAATCTGACGGAGGTGACACTAATCTGACGGAGATGACACTAATCTGACTGAGGTGACACTAATCTGACGGAGGCGACACTAATCTGACGGAGGCGGCACTAATCTGACGGAGAGGACACTAATCTGACGGAGGCGACACTAATCTGACTGAAGCGACACTAATCTGACGGAGGCGACACTAATCTGACGGAGGCGACACTAATCTGACTGAAGCGACACTAATCTGACGGAGGCGACACTAATCTGACGGAGGCGACACTAATCTGACTGAAGCGACACTAATCTGACTGAAGCGACACTAATCTGACGGAGGTGACACTAATCTGACGGAGGCGACACTAATCTGACTGAGGTGACACTAATCTGACGGAGGCGACACTAATCTGACGGAGGCGGCACTAATCTGACGGAGAGGACACTAATCTGACGGAGGCGACACTAATCTGACTGAAGCGACACTAATCTGACGGAGGTGACACTAATCTGACGGAGGTGACACTAATCTGACGGAGGCGACACTAATCTGACTGAAGCGACACTAATCTGACGGAGGCGACACTAATCTGACGGAGCGACACTAATCTGACTGAAGCGACACTAATCTGACGGAGGCGACACTAATCTGACTGAAGCGACACTAATCTGACGGAGGCGACACTAATCTGACGGAGGCGACACTAATCTGACTGAAGCGACACTAATCTGACGGAGGCGACACTAATCTGACGGAGGCGACACTAATCTGACTGAAGCGACACTAATCTGACGGAGGTGACACTAATCTGACGGAGGTGACACTAATCTGACGGAGATGACACTAATCTGACGGAGATGACACTAATCTGTGACACTAATCTGACAGAGGTGGCACTAATCTGATGGAGGCGACACTAATCTGACTGAAGCGACACTAATCTGACGGAGGTGACACTAATCTGACGGAGGCGACACTAATCTGACTGAAGCGACACTAATCTGACGGAGGTGACACTAATCTGACGGAGGCGACACTAATCTGACGGAGGCGACACTAATCTGACGGAGATGACACTAATCTGACGGAGGCGACACTAATCTGACTGAAGCGACACTAATCTGACGGAGGTGACACTAATCTGACGGAGGCGACACTAATCTGACTGAGGTGACACTAATCTGACGGAGGCGACACTAATCTGACGGAGGCGGCACTAATCTGACGGAGAGGACACTAATCTGACGGAGGCGACACTAATCTGACTGAAGCGACACTAATCTGACGGAGGTGACACTAATCTGACGGAGGTGACACTAATCTGACGGAGGCGACACTAATCTGACTGAAGCGACACTAATCTGACGGAGGCGACACTAATCTGACGGAGCGACACTAATCTGACTGAAGCGACACTAATCTGAAGGAGGTGACACTAATCTGACGGAGGCGACACTAATCTGACAGAGGCGACACTAATCTGACTGAAGCGACACTAATCTGACGGAGGCGACACTAATCTGACGGAGGCGACACTAATCTGACTGAAGCGACACTAATCTGACGGAGGCGACACTAATCTGACGGAGGCGACACTAATCTGACTGAAGCGACACTAATCTGACGGAGGCGACACTAATCTGACGGAGGCGACAGCAATCTGACTACAGCGACACTAATCTGACGGAGGTGACACTAATCTGACGGAGATGACACTAATCTGACGGAGGTGACGCTAATCTGACTGAAGCGACACTAATCTGACGGAGGTGACACTAATCTGACGGAGACGACACTAATCTGACGGAGGTGACTGTGGCCTTATTCCAGCATACACCATGGTTTTATTCTGTCGACGTTTCCCTTTTTTTCCAGATGTTGTTCTTACGGCAGATTCAGAGTAGCCGAGCAGGGAGGAACGTTCTCCCACCAAGTTTGGTTCATAAATCCCAGAAGTTGACTCGAACTGGAGTTTTTGTACCTACGCAATCTTTAGAACTGAGGACCCTGCTCCAGGTCCAGAACCTAGAGCTAGACAACCAGACCTGGTCCACATCCAGAACCCAGACCCAAAGGTGGTCTGTGATGATGATGAAACAATCCCATCTTCTGCCTCTCATCTCTGACTGACCTCTTTCTCTTCTTGTTCCTCCTCTTCCTCCTCCAGGCTGTCTCCATCATGAGTGAGGAAGTGTTCAGTTTCAGTCTCTCCTTGTTTCCGGGGGCAACGAAGGAACAGGGATACAGCGACATGACGAAGGTTGACGGGAAGTTGAAGCTGCGACTCGGATGCATAAAGATCGTCTACATGCATAAGTTCCTCATGTCCCTGCTGGTCAGCACACACACTCACACACACTTACCAGAGGCCTCAGGCTTCACTTGACAAATTATGACCCTTTTAGGTTTCCATACATTGTCCGCGGATGACAGAAAAAGTCTTTCTGGATCCACTCAGAGAAACACTGAAGTGGTTTGAGCATCCAGAGCAAACTGGAGGTCAAATGTATACAACAGGAACCTAATAGGACAGAAGCTAACAGGAAGGAAATTCATCTGAGTGGCCCGAGGGGTACAAGTAGTCCAAGCAATTCAAAGCTCACAGGAAGATGAAAGAGGAATACCAGTAGTCCAGAGAATACCAGCGGTTGTCCGGGGGATGCCAGTGGTCCGGGGATGTGAGTGAACGGAGTAGTCCCAGTAGTCTGAGTGGTTTTAGGGTTGTAAGTGATCCGAAGTTGACAAGAAATTAACAGGAAGCTACAGAAAGTTACGGAGACAGGACGCCAGTGGTATAGGAAGTTTCTAGGAAGTTCATTTCCGGGCGGTCTAAGCTGTCCAATTGATCCACATCTCTGCAATTTTGTTACATCAATTCTCGTGAAACTCTAAATTTAAAAATGACCCAGCAGATATTCAGCAGATTGGCTGATCAGGGGTCAGCTGGTTCTGTGCTGTTTGTTGTCCCGTTGGATATTTTTCTTTCTGTCTTGTTCCTCATGTTGTGTTTTGTTTGTTTTCAGGATTTTTTTAGCTTTCATTGTCCGTCAGCTGAGGAGGTATAACATCTTACATTCAGCTTCCAGCACCTTCTGCTTCACCCTCAAACATAGCCACACTCTCAGGCTACCTTAAATCTCACCTGATTTAGGGTGTCACAGGTTAACCTGTCCTCCACTCGGGTTAATCTCAGTTGATCATGATTCAGCAGAAAACAAAAACAAAGTATGCATATTCACAAACATCAGAGCAGCAGCACTTCCTACAGGTAGAGGTGTAGCTCCGCCCCCCAGAAAATCTCAGGCTGCTGGTAAAGAAACCATGTGTTGAAAGATGCTGCACCATCTGACCACGGTCACACAGCATGTAAAGTCTCAGATGTCGGATTGTTCTTCAACTCACCATCAGGGAGACTTTTCATACTGATCGTCCCAGAAACATTTGTTTGTTGTTTATTTCTTGTTTACCTCTCTGTAAATGAGTTCTATTCAGACAATAGAAGCGTTGCTGACGCACTGCTGACATGCTGCTGACGCGTTGCTGATGCGTTGCTGACGCGTTGCTGACGCGTTGCTGACGCGTTGCTGACGCGTTGCTGACGTTGCTGATGTGTTGCTGACATATCACTGTCATGTTGCTGATGCGTTGCTGGCGCGTTGCTGGCGCGTTGCTGACATGCTGCTAAAGAGGTGTTGCTGACGTGTTGCTGATGCGCCGCTGACGTGTAGCTGACGTGTTGCTAATGCGTTGCTGATGTGTTGCTGATGCGTTGGTGACGCACCGCTGACATGCCGCTGACGTGCTGCTGACGTGTTGTTGATGTGTTGCTGACGTATCGCTGACGTGTTGCTGACACGTTGGTGACACGTTGGTAACACACCCCTGACGCTCTGCTGACACTCCGCTGACGTGTTGCTGATGCATTGGTGACGCACCGCTGACATGCCGCTGACGTGCTGCTGACATGTTGTTGATGTGTTGCTGCGTATCGCTGACGTGTTGCTGACGTGTTGTTGATGCTCTACTGACTCGCCACTGGCGTGTTGCTGACTTGTTGCTGACGCACCGCTGACACGCTGCTGATGTGTTGCTGACGCTCTGATGACGTGTTGCTGACGCGCCGATGACGTGTTGCTGACGTGCCGCTGACATGTTGCCGACGCGCTGCTGACGTGTTGCTGACGCGCGCTGACATGTTGCTGATGTGTTGCTGACGCTCTGATGACGTGTTGCTGACGCTCTGATGACGTGTTGCTGACGTGCCGCTGACATGTTGCTGACGCGCCGATGACGTGTTGCTGACGTGCCGCTGACATGTTGCTGACGCTCTGATGACGTGTTGCTGACGCTCTGATGACGTGTTGCTGACGCGCCGATGACGTGTTGCTGACACGCCGCTGACATGTTGCTGACGCGCTGCTGACGTGTTGCTGACGCGCGCTGACGTGTTGCTGACGCACCGCTGTCGTGTTGCTGACATGTTGGTGACACACCGCTGACGCTCTGCTCACACTCCGCTGATGTGTTGCTGACATGTTGCTGATGTGTTGCTGACGCCCTGCTGACTTGTTGCTGATGTGTTGCTGATGTGTTGCTGACCCTCCACTGACTCGCCACTGACGTGTTGCTGATGTGTTGGTGACGCTCCACTGACTCGCCACTGACGTGTTGCTGATGTGTTGGTGACGCTCCACTGACTCGCCACTGACGTGTTGCTGATGTGTTGGTGACGCACCACTGACCCGCCACTGACGTGTTGCTGCTGTGTTGCTGACACTCCACTGACCCGCCACTGACGTGTTGCTGCTGTGTTGCTGACGCTCCACTGACTCGCCACTGACGTGTTGCTGATGTGTTGGTGACGCACCACTGACTCGCCACTGACGTGTTGCTGATGTGTTGGTGACGCTCCACTGACTCGCCACTGACGTGTTGCTGATGTGTTGGTGACGCTCCACTGACTCGCCACTGACATGTTGCTGATGCTCCACTGACTTGCCACTGGCGTGTTGCTGACGCACCGCTGACACGCTGCTGATGTGTTGCTGACGCTCTGATGACATGTTGCTGACGTGCCGCTGACATGTTGCTGACACGCCGCTGACATGTTGCGGACGCGTGCTGACGTGTTGCTGACGTGTTGCTGATGTGTTGCTGACGCGTGCTGACCTTTTATTGACGCACCGCTGTCGTGTTGCTGACATGTTGCTGACGCACCGCTGTCGTGTTGCTGACATGTTGTTGACGCACCGCTGACGTGTTGCTGATGTACCGTTACCGTGTTGCTGACGTGATGCTGATGTGTTGCTGACGCTCCTTTGACGTGTTGCTGACACGCCGCTGACATGTTGCTTACATGATGCTGACACGTTTGTGATGCGCTGCTGACATGTTGCTGACGCGCCGCTGACATGTTGCTGACGTGTTGCTGACGCACCGCTGACATGTTGCTGACGTACCGCTGAGGTGTTGCTGACATGTTGCTGACGCACCACTGACATGTTGCTGACGCACCGCTGACATGTTGCTGACGTGTTGTTGATGCTCTACTGACTCGCCACTGGCGTGTTGCTGACATGTTGCTGACACGTTGGTGATGCTCCGCTGACATGTTGCTGACACGCCGCTGACGTGCTGCTCACGCATTGTTGACGTGCCGCTGACTTACTGCTGACGCCTTGCTGACATGTTGCTCACGCATCGCTGACATGTTGCTGACGCGCCTCTGATGCGTTGCTGACATGTTGCTGACACGCCGCTGACATGTTGCTGATGTGTTGCTGACGCACAGCTGACATACTGCTGACGCCTTGCTGACGTGTTGCTGACACGTTGGTGATGCGCCTATGACGTGTTGCTGATGTTTGGCTGACGCGTTGCTGACGTGCCGCTGACGTGCTGCTCACGCATTGCTGACGTGCCGCTGACATACTGCTGACGCCTTGCTGACATGTTGCTGACGCGCATCGCTGACATGTTGCTGACGCACCGCTGACACACCGCTGACATGTTGCTGACTTGTTGCTGACGCATAGCTGACATACTGCTGACGCCTTGCTGACGTGTTGCTGACACGTTGGTGATGCGCCTCTGACGCGTTGCTTATGTTTGGCTGACGCGTTGCTGACGCGCCGCTGACGTGCTGCTCAGACATTGCTGACGTGCCGCTGACATACTGCTGACGCCTTGCTGACATGTTGCTGACTCGCTGCTGACGTGTTGCTGACGCGCTGCTGACGTGTTGCTGACGTGTTGCTGACGCACCGCTGTCGTGTTGCTGACATGTTGGTGACACACCGCTGACGCTCTGCTGACACTCCGCTGACGTGTTGCTGACATGTTGCTGATGTGTTGCTGACGCCCTGCTGACTTGTTGCTGATGTGTTGCTGATGTGTTGCTGACACTCCACTGACCCGCCACTGACGTGTTGCTGCTGTGTTGCTGACGTGTTGCTGACGCTCCACTGACTCGCCACTGACGTGTTGCTGATGCTCCACTGACTCGCCACTGGCGTGTTGCTGACGCACCGCTAACACGCTGCTGATGTGTTACTGACGCTCTGATGACATGTTGCTGACGTGCCGCTGACATGTTACTGACACGCCGCTGACATGTTGCTGACGCGCTGCTGACGTGTTGCTGACGTGTTGCTGACGCGTGCTGACATGTTGCTGACGCACCGCTGTCGTGTTGCTGACATGTTGCTGATGCACCGCTGACGTGTTGCTGATGTACCGTTACCGTGTTGCTGACGTGATGCTGATGTGTTGCTGACGCTCCGCTGACGTGTTGCTGACACGCCGCTGACATGTTGCTTACATGATGCTGACACGTTTGTGATGCGCTGCTGACATGTTGCTGACGTGTTTCGGATGTGTTGCTGACGCGCTGCTGACATGTTGCTGACTCGCTGCCGACGTGTTGCTGACACGCTGCTGACGTGTTGCTGACGTGTTGCTGACACTCCGCTGACGTGTTGCTGACATGTTGCTGATGTGTTGCTGACGCCCTGCTGACTCGTTGATGTTTTGCTGATGTGTTGCTGACACTCCACTGACCCGCCACTGACGTGTTGCTGCTGTGTTGCTGACGTGTTGGTGACGCTCCACTGACTCGCCACTGACGTGTTGCTGATGCTCCACTAACTCGCCACTGGCGTGTTGCTGACGCACCGCTGGCACGCTGCTGACACACTGCTGACGTGTTGCTGATGCGTTGCTGATACACCGCTGACATGTTGCTTACATGTTGCTGACACGTTTGTGATGTGCTGCTGACATGTTGCTGACATGTTGCTGACGTGTTGCTGACGCGCCGCTGACATGTTCCTGACGCACCGCTGAGGTGTTGCTGACATGTTGCTGACGCACCGCTGACGTGTTGCTGACGCACCGCTGACGTGTTGCTGACGTGTTGCCGATGCGCTGCTGACATGTTGCTGATGCGTTGGTGACGCATCGCTGACATGCCGCTGACGTGTTGCTGACGTATCGCTGACATGTTGCTGACGCGCCTCTGACATGTTGCTGACGTGTTGTTGACGCGCCGCTGACATGTTGCTGACGCACCGCTGAGGTGTTGCTGACATGTTGCTGACATGTTGCTGACGCACTGCTGACATGTTGCTGACGTGTTGCTGACGCACCGCTGACGTGTTGCTGACGTATCGCTGACATATTGCTGACGTGTTGCTGACGTGTTGCTGATGTGCTGCTGATGTGCTGCTGATGCGTCGCTGACGCTCTTCTGATGTGTTGCTGATGTGTCGCTGACGCTCTTCTGATGTGTTGCTGACATGTTGGTGACACACCGCTGATGCTCTGCTGACACTCCGCTGACGTGTTGCTGACGCGCCGCTGACGTGTTGCTGACATGTTGCTGACACGTTGGTGATGCGCCGCTGACGTGTTGCTGATGTTTGGCTAACGCGTTGCTGACACGCCGCTGACATGCTGCTCACGCATTGATGACGTGCCGCTGACATACTGCTGACGCCTCGCTGACATGTTGCTCACGCATTGCTGACATGTTGCTGACGCACCGCTGACACGTTGCTGACGTGTTGCTGATGTTTGGCTGACTTGCTGCTCACGCATTGCTGACGTGCCGCTGACATACTGCTGACGCCTTGCTGACATGTTGCTGACGCGCTGCTGACGTGTTGCTGACGTGTTGCTGATGCGCGCTGACGTGTTACTGACGCACCGCTGTCGTGTTGCTGACATGTTGGTGACACACCGCTGACATGTTGCTGACGTGTTGCTGATGTGTTGCTGACGCCCTGCTGACTTGTTGCTGACGTGTTGCTGATGTGTTGCTGACCCTCCACTGACTCGCCACTGACTTGTTGCTGATGTGTTGCTGACGCTCCACTGACTCGCCACTGACGTGTTGCTGATGTGTTGGTGATGCTCCACTGACCCGCCACTGACGTGTTGCTGCTGTGTTGCTGACGCTCCACTGACCCGCCACTGACGTGTTGCTGCTGTGTTGCTGACGCTCCACTGACTCGCCACTGACGTGTTGCTGATGCTCCACTGACTCTCCACTGGCGTGTTGCTGACGTGTTGCTGACGTACCGCTGACACGCTGCTAATGTGTTACTGACGCTCTGATGACGTGTTGCTGACGTGCCGCTGACATGTTGCTGACACGCCGCTGACGTGTTGCTGACGTGTTGCTGACGTGTTGTTGATGCTCTACTGACTCGCCACTGGCGTGTTGCTGACGCGCTGCTGACGCGCTGCTGACGCGTCGCTGACGCGTCGCTGACGCGTTGCTGATGTTTGGCTGATGCGTTGCTGACGCGCCGCTGACATGTTGCTGACGCGTGCTGAAATGTTGCTGACGCGCCGCTGATGTGTTGCTGATGTACCGTTACCGTGTTGCTGACGTGATGCTGATGTGTTGCTGACGCTCCGCTGACGTGTTGCTGACACGCCGCTGACATGTTGCTTACATGATGCTGACACATTTGTGATGCGCTGCTGACATGTTGCTGACGTGTTTCGGATGTGTTGCTGACACGCCGCTGATATGTTGCTGACTTGTTGCTGACGCGCCGCTGACATGTTGCTGACGCACCGCTGAGGTGTCGCTGACATGTTGCTGACATGTTGCTGACTCACCGCTGACATGTTGCTGATGCACCGCTGACGCACCGCTGACGTGTTGCTGATGCGCTGCTGACGTGTTGCTGATGCGTTGGTGACTCATCGCTGACATGCCGCTGACGTGTTGTTGATGTGTTGTTGACGTATCGCTGACGTGTTGCTGATGCGTCGCTGACGCTCTTCTGATGTGTTGCTGACACGTTGGTGACACACCGCTGATGCTCTGCTGACACTCCGCTGACGTGCTGCTGACGCGCCGCTGACGCGCCGCTGACGTGTTGCTGACATGTTGCTGACACGTTGGTGATGCGCCGCTGACATATTGCTGACACGCCGCTGACGTGCTGCTCACGCATTGTTGACGTGCCGCTGACTTACTGCTGACGCCTTGCTGACATGTTGCTCACGCATCGCTGACATGTTGCTGACGCGCCTCTGATGCGTTGCTGACATGTTGCTGACACACCGCTGACATGTTGCTGATGTGTTGCTGACGCATAGCTGACATACTGCTGACGCCTTGCTGACGTGTTGCTGACACGTTGGTGATGCGCCTCTGACGTGTTGCTGATGTTTGGCTGACGCGTTGCTGACGTGCCGCTGACGTGCTGCTCACGCATTGCTGACGTGCCGCTGACATACTGCTGACGCCTTGCTGACATGTTGCTGACGCGCATCGCTGACATGTTGCTGACGCACCGCTGACACACCGCTGACATGTTGCTGACTTGTTGCTGACTTGTTGCTGACGCATAGCTGACATACTGCTGACGCCTTGCTGACGTGTTGCTGACACGTTGGTGATGCGCCTCTGACGTGTTGCTGATGTTTGGCTGACGCGTTGCTGACGTGCCGCTGACGTGCTGCTCACGCATTGCTGACGTGCCGCTGACATACTGCTGACGCCTTGCTGACGCGCCGCTGACTCGCCGCTGACACGCCGCTGACGCGTTGCTGACGCGTTGCTGACGCGTCGCTGACATGTTGCTCACGCATCGCTGACATGTTGCTGACGCGCTGCTGACGTGTTGCTGACGTGTTGGATGTTTGGCTGACGTGCCGCTGACATGCTGCACACGCATTGCTGACGTGCCGCTGACTTACTGCTGACGCCTTGCTGACATGTTGCTCACGCATCGCTGACATGTTGCTGACGCGCCTCTGATGCGTTGCTGACATGTTGCTGACACGCCGCTGACATGTTGCTGATGTGTTGCTGACGCACCGCTGAGGTGTTGCTGACATGTTGCTGATAGGGCTGCAACTAATGACTATTCTGATGGTCGATTAGTCACGACTATTAAAACGACTAGTCGACCAATCGGATCATGTATCTCATGATTATTATAAATGGATCTTATTTCACTTTCAGCTTTGAAATCTTGCATGAGGTTGTTAAGTAAGTCCGACGTTCCTCCTCTTTAAATGTTCGAGCATAGAAGACGTACTTCCGTGGTAGGAAGGTCCGCTTTAGAAATCTCACATGTATTTCATTTATTTTGTAAGTTTAACGTGAAGTTATCCCAGACTTTTAACGCTCTCCGCCGCCGTTTTCTTCCCTGGTCCGCCACCACATTTTTCCCCTGGCGGACTTCACTGCGCATGTGCAACTCTCAGCAGAGATAAAAAAAAGAAGACGATGTCTCACTCTGTATTTTTTTTTTTTTTTTTTTTGCCGACAATAGTCGACAGCTAAATTCGTTGTCGACTATTTTTATTGTTGACTATTGTCGACAACGTTGACTAATCGGAGCTGACCCTCCACTGACGTACCGCTGATGAGTAGACCGCTGATGAGCCGCCTTCTGCAGGTGACAGCTCAACACTATTTTTGTCTGAAGAGAAGAAAAAACAACTTGTATCAGTGATATCAGAAAACAAAATGAGCATCTTTGTAAGACTTAAAGTCTGAGCTCCACCCGCCTGAGATGGCCAGGTGCACAGAACAAATGCTCTGATGGTTGTTGCTACCATCATCTGAGCTCATTTCCTTCATATAACCAACTCACTCGGCTGCCATCGTAAACCCATCAATGCACAGCCACGCCCCCATAGTCACATGACCCCTGCCTATGTGACATCACTTCCTGCCCTGAAATGTTTGACTTCCATTCTTGTTTGAAGCATGAAGTGTCACTAGGAACTTCATTTCTCTTTGTATTTTCTTGAGGTTCCTTCTGCTGCTGCAGTGTTTGTGAAACAGAAATGAAGCTGTATGCACCATGCAGGCATTGAACGCCTCACATTGGCCTTCTGACCTGCTTCTTCACAGCATGTCTGTAAATCGTAGAAACGCGACGGCGCCCATTGCCTCACTGCCTGTCGCCTATTTTTCAGACATTTGTCGACAACTTCCAGACGGCTAAAGAAGCTCTGAGCGCCGCCACGGCTCAGGCGGCAGAAAAGGCGGCGTCCAGCGTCAGAAACTTCGCCCAGAGGAGTTTCCGTCTGGCCATGGACATCAAGCTGAAGGCTCCCCTCATCATCATCCCTCAGTCCTCCACCTCCCACAATGCAGTGGTGGTCGATTTGGGTCTCATCACAGTGGAAAACGGCTTCTCGCTGATGTCGGCTGAAGGGTTCCTGCTACCAGCTGTGGTGGAGAAGATGGACGTAAAGCTGACACAGCTGAAGCTGTCCAGGTACATGCACAAAACGTCACTGTGGAGGCTGATGATGAGCTGTGACGTCAGCTGAGAGATAAACTGAGTTGCTTCCTGTTAGCTAACGCCAGGAACCTTACAGGAAGATAGAAGGAGAAGCTAACAGGAAGCTAACTCTGGATAACTTTTTCATCTGGTTTTTCACTTCCTGTCATTTTCAGGCTGTGTTCAAGACAGAACCGGGTCATTCAGACAGAATTTGGTCTGTCAGAACCGAGTCTGTCAGAACAGGGTCAGTCAGAACCAGGTATGCTAGAACCAGGCAAGTCAGAATTGGGTTAGGCAGAGCCAAGTCAGACAGAACTAGACCAGACAGAACCGTGTTAGTCAGAACCAGGTCTGTCTGAACCGTGTCAGTTAATGTTATTGTGTTTTTTAGGATCATGCTGAAAGAGTCCTCGGAGCCAGATGTCCAGATCCTTCAGCCAATCAACTTAAAGCTGTTCATAACCAGAAACCTGGCTGCTTCCTGGTTTTCCAAGATCCCCGGGGTCCAGGTCCAGGGAGTCCTCCGGTCCCTCACTGTATGTCTGTTGCGCGATGACATTCAGACAGAGGTTCCTTCACCAGATGGCTGACTCTGTGTTCTCTGACATGTAGATGAGTCTGGGTGAGGAAGACCTCGGTGTGCTGATGAAGATTGTACTGGAGAATATCGGTGAAGAACCTAGAGTGGACATGAGAAGTCAGGTGACCAAAGGTAAGTTCAACTGGTTCACATCATCTTCTTCAACCCATCAGAGACCTAAATGCGTTTCTCTCCACAGAGAGGGCGGAGCTTGCTGAGCAGCTGGAGGCGGAGCCAGCACAATCAGAATCTGACAGTGTGCCGGCCGGCCTCAGCAGAGACCTCGATGAAAACATCGTAAATATTCTGCTTGAGTTTGAAGTCAAAGAGGTACCAACAACCAACAGATGAAGTCTGTTGAGGTTCTGGCTCCACCCTCCGACGTGGTGACACTGATGCTATTTCCTTTTTCTCTGCAAGGTGGTGCTGACCGTGAAGAAGTCCAGGGATGAGACAGAGTCGCCGTTCCTGCTCTTCCAGGTTGCTCACCTGGGCATCAACACTGAAGTCAGGAAGTATGACATGTTCGCCACCACGTATGTTAACAAGGTGTCCTTGAAGTGTCCAGAGTTCAAAGGTCAGTAGATATCGTAGCTTTCCAGATGTTTGTACA
Source organism: Melanotaenia boesemani (assembly GCF_017639745.1). NCBI lineage: Eukaryota > Metazoa > Chordata > Actinopteri > Atheriniformes > Melanotaeniidae > Melanotaenia > Melanotaenia boesemani. The sequence continues at coordinate 258,454 of NC_055682.1, read as the reverse complement.
TCTGTCTTTACTTCCTGTTTGGACGTCTGTCTACACCTTCAGTTTTATTTTATCTTGTTTCAGACTCTAATGGACAGCCGCTGTGTCTCGTCCACTCTTCAGCAGATTCTGGAGCCGAGCTGCTTAAAGTCCAGTACTGCAGGGTGAGGACATGTAATCAGATTACCTGCTTCTTCTCTTAGGCAACTCACCTGTCCGACTGCAGAGTAACTCCACTTCCTGTCTGTGTTCTGCCAGGCTGACCGCAGGAGCCCAGCCTTCTCCACCATGTTCAGGAACACGGAGCAGACCATGAATGTATGTTCCTCACACTTGTCCTTCACCTGTCCATCTCCTGTTCTTCATCTGTCCATCTCCTGTTCTTCACCTGTCCTTCACCTGTCTATCTCCTGTCCTTCATCTGTCCATCTCCTGTTCTTCATCTGTCCATCTCCTGTTCTTCACCTGTCCTTCACCTGTCCATCACCTGTTCTTCATCTGCCCTTCACCTGTCCATCTCCTGTTCTTCATCTGTCCATCACCTGTTCTTCATCTGTCCTTCACCTGTCCATCACCTGTTCTTCATCTGCCCTTCACCTGTCCATCTCCTGTTCTTCATCTGTCCATCACCTGTTCTTCATCTGTCCTTCACCTGTCCATCTCCTGTTCTTCATCTGCCCATCACCTGTCCTTCACCTGTCCATCTCCTGTTCTTCATCTGTCCATCACCTGTTCTTCATCTGTCCTTCACCTGTCCATCTCCTGTTCTTCATCTGCCCTTCACCTGGCCATCTCCTGTTCTCCATCTGTCCTTCACCTGTCCATCTCCTGTTCTTCATCTGCCCTTCACCTGTCCATCTCCTGTTCTTCATCTGTCCTTCACCTGTCCATCTCCTGTTCTTCATCTGTCCTTCACCTGTCCTTCACCTGTTCTTCATCTGTCCGTCACCTGTCCATCTCCTGTTCTTCATCTGTCCTTCACCTGTCCATCTCCTGTTCTTCATCTGTCCTTCACCTGTCCATCTCCTGTTCTTCATCTGTCCTTCACCTGTCCATCACCTGTTCTTCATCTGTCCTTCACCTATCCATCACCTGTCCATCTCCTGTTCTTCATCTGTCCATCACCTGTTCTTCATCTGTCCTTCACCTGTCCATCTCCTGTTCTTCATCTGTCCATCACCTGTTCTTCATCTGTCCTTCACCTGTCCATCACCTGTTCTTCATCTGTCCTTCACCTGTCCATCACCTGTTCTTCATCTGTCCTTCACCTGTCCATCTCCTGTTCTCTCATTCCAGCTTCACATCAGCTGTATTTATATCAAATCTGCGGGAAGGAAAATTTGGTTTTAAGGCTGTTCCATCTTCTGCAAGAAGCAAGAATTTTTTTCTTTTCTTGTTCTTGGCCGCGAGAACAAAATGACGTAATTTTGTTCTTCCGGATCTTACGACTTGTTCTAGATGCATCAGCAAAGCAGAACTTTCTTCTTGTTGTGCTCGGAAAAGTATTGTGTGATTGGTTGGACATTTGAGGTGGGCGTGGTTAACACAGATAAGGTTGAAGTGGAAAGTTGTCACTTCTGCATTTCTGATTATGCAACGTTAAACGGATAGTTTTAATTACAGAGGTGGTGAGAAAGTATGAAAATGAATACACATGGAAAATAAAGACACGGACATTACTGTGTGTTCAGTCCCTCCCTGCTGCGAACCAAGTTTCTTCTTACTTATAAAAAATTAGCTGTTACCTTTTACCCCCAACCCCTCCCCTTCGCAGTTATGCCCATCGCGGTAATCCCTGCCCCCTCGCGGTAATCCCCACCCTGTTGAAGTAATCCCTGCCATATCACAGTAATCCTCGCCCCATTGTGGTAAGCTTTTTCCTCATTCTCTGTTGCCATACAGGATGAGGTGAAGGACATCATCAGGAAAATAAAGCCGTCTACCTGTACCCTCCACCCATTCCCCTCAGCCTTGCTGAAAGCAAACATTTAATTTGAAACGTATCACGCTATGACGACATAGTTTATTTATTGTAAAAATGTGAAACGTCTCACGTTATGATGTCATAGTTATTTCTCCCAGTCCCAGCGGTGCATGTAGCCTTTATAAAAGTGATCAAACAAAGATGCTGCAGTGATCATGGAGGCAGAGGTGGAGTTGTTGCCTTCATTGGATTTTGCCTCCATGTTTCGCAGTTTAATGACGGATGTACTGTGCGGCTCTGTAGTGGCTGAGGTTGCCAGATTTGGTGTTTTTCACCTATATTTTAAGGCCTGTTTACAATGGGTTTTAGCCAGGATTTTACCTGGAAGGTTCCATCAAAATCTGGAACTCTCTGGAACAAAGTTCAGCTGTGAGAGAACGCCATTCAAAATGAATGAGCGCACATACAATAAAGTTTATCAGGCAGAAATACAGAATGTTCAGTTCACATTCTTTTAGAATATGAACCAGCTCATGAACCATGGTTCAATTACCTCGTTCAGGAACAACACTGCCTGTCGCGGTAATCCCCAACATATTGCAGTAATTTCCACCCGGTCGCATCAAAAATAGGCTTTGTTTGCAGAACTAGACTGGAATGTCCTTGTCAGGCATCATTTTATTTATTCAGGTTTTCCAGAACAGTTCCAGAAGCATCTTGGCTTTGCAGATATCCAGATAATCCTGAATCTGGTCCAAGTTTTCTATCAATCATTCAATCAAACTTTATTTATAAAGCCCTTTTCATACCAAAGGCAATACAAAGTGCTTTACAAGATAAAAAAAGAATTAAGCACAATTCAATTTATGCATATTAAAACCAAAATAAGCCTTTACACATCAAAAAATCCACACCAGGAGCCATTCACCCTCCTGAACAGGGCAGACCGGGGCCCACACCACAGCCATAAGGCTGCAGTGCAGGGCCCCAGCCAACCAGACAAGGGCAATCAACGCAGCAACAACCCCCAGACCGCGCAGGTAAAACCTGCCGTGGAGGATCCCCGTGAGGACAACACTAGAGTTAAAACGAAAATTAAATTACCTTAAGAAACAGTAAGAACAGCTAAGATTGAATAAATAAATTAATTAATTAATAAATAATTTAATAAATAAATAAGAAGCAATACAGTTGAATAAAATAAAAAGAAATTAATTGAAATAAAATTATGTAAAATAAATTAAGATCAAATAAAATTTAGTTAAAAGCTAAGCTAGAGGGTCACGTGGGTTCACCGAGCAAGATGGCCGCATGATTTGAGACTGCCAGTAGAAGCCCTCGAGTTTATTTGAATTCGCTAGTTAATTTCGGCTTCTTTGTTAAGGATTTGTAAAAAGAGTGTCCAGAAACTGTTTTTTGTTTGAATGGTGATATTTGAATAATGATGACGACCCAGACGGCCAAACAAAATCAAGCTAGTGGGGCTAATGCTAAGCCTGCTAACGCTAGCCCTAGCCAAACAGCAGACATGAGTGTACTGTCTGCTATGCAACAATCACTGGATAACCCTACTGCAGAGATGGCGAGAGTTGGACAGCTTTTGTCGAGTTTGCAAGCTGATATGAACGAGATAAAAGAGGTTAACTTAGGCCTACGGACGGATGTGTATAGCGTCCTGCAATGACTAGATGAGGCTGAACACCACATTTCTCAGCTGGAGGACGACAACAGTAAACTTCACAAATCTGCTGATAAAAGCACCAAAAAGTGTGAGGAGTTACATCAAGCAATAGAGGATACGACTAATAGAGACAGATGTCAAAATCTGCCGCTAACTGGACTAAAGGAAAAGCTGGAAGACGGAAAGATGGAGGAATGTGTGAGAACCATTATTGCCGAGGCGCTGGGAGTTGAGCTTGACCGGACCCAGCTGCAGAGGGTACACCGAGCCCCCGTGCCTTTACCGGAGGACGGCCGGCTGCCTAGACCAGTTATCATGAGGTTTTTAAGCTTTTTGGAACGGGAGCGAGTGATGGCAGCCGCGAGGGAAAAGTACAGAAAGAAGGAAAGCATTATTTGGAGAGGCTGCAAGCTTTCGTTTTTCCCTGACATGACTAAAGAAACTGCAGAGAAGAGAAAGAAATTCACGGAAGCCAGGCAGACGTTTCATGAGCTGGATGTGCGTTTTACTCTGGTGGACCCGGCTGAGCTGCGCTTTACATGGAGGGGGAAACGAATGAAGTTTACCGATCACCGCGAAGCAATGGATTTCCTAAATTCAGGAAATAACACGGAGGATTGTCAGGAGTAATGTGCTGCTGACGTGACCATCATCAGCCAATCTGTTTCCATTCACCTTTGGACGTTTTGGATCCAGACTGAGCTGCATTTTATGGAAACGGGACCTTATGCTACGGACAATAATACTAGCGGGACGGTGTGTTATGGCCACCTGGATGAGAAGAGAATATAAAGTAATATAGTGCCAATCACGATTATTATTATTTGAGTCTATGAACGAATGGTGTGTGGCACTACTCTTTTTGTTTACATATTGGCGTATTTTTTTATTATCATGTTAAATGTGATACATACATGGGAAATAGCATTATTTAGTGATTATAGAAGCAATAGTTGAAGTAATAGTTGTCTGACAGACTACATCAACTTCTCGCTGGACGTAGTCTCCCCCAATAAGACTGTCCGTTGTTATCCAAATAACAAACCTTGGATAACACAAGATGTCAAAGCTGCCCTCAACAGGAAGAAGGTGGCTTTCATGAACCATGACAGGGAGGCAATGCAATCAGCACAGCGGGAGGTGAAACAATGCCTGAAGGTGGCAAGGGACACCTACAGAAGGAAGGTGGAGGATAAACTGAGTGAGAGCCGTATGAAGGAGGTCTGGGATGGTGTCAACACCATCACAGGCTTCAGATCAAAGGCCATAACAGCGGGGGGGACAGTGGAAGAAGCAAACAGGCTGAACATCTTCTTTAACCGCTTTGACCAGCCCACTGTCCCCCCTCCCCCACTGCAGTACACATCCTCCCTGACTTCATCCCCTGTGCAGCCCCCCTGCCAACCTTTACCCCTCCCCCCATCTCAACACCCTCCACACATAACAGCAGAACAGGTGAGGGAAGAACTGAGGAAGCTCCACCCATGGAAAGCAGCTGGCCCTGACGGAGTGCCTCCTTGTCTGCTTAGGACCTGCGCTGCTGAACTGGGGGAACCACTCCAGCATGTCTTCAACCACAGTCTACAGCTGGGGAAAGTGTCTACCCTGTGGAAAACATCCTGTATTGTTCCAGTTCCAAAGAAAAACCGCCCTGGTGAGCTGAACGATTACAGACCGGTGGCACTTACATCCCAGCTGATGAAGACGATGGAGCGGCTCATCCTCAATCTCCTCAAGCCCCAAGTGCAACAGGCCCAGGACCCCCTACAGTTTGCCTTTCGTGCAGGTGTGGGTGTGGAGGATGCTATTCTCTACCTCCTACACCGTGTCCAAGTTCATCTGGATAAGGGGAGGGGCACAGTGAGGATCCTCTTCTTGGATTTTTCAAGTGCCTTCAACACAATCCAGCCCCTGATGCTTCTGGACAAACTGAGGGAGATGCAGGTGGACCCCTGCTTGGTGTCCTGGATTGGTAACTACCTCACAGAGAGACCGCAGTACGTCAGGCTAAAGGACATCACATCTGACACTGTTATTAGCAGCACAGGAGCACCCCAGGGGACGGTGCTGGCCCCCCTCCTCTTCACACTCTACACCTCAGACTTCTGTTACAACTCAGAGCTGTGTCACATCCAGAAGTTTGCAGATGACACAGCCATCGTGGGGTGTATCAGGGATGATGGAGAGGACGAGTACAGGAATCTGGTCAGTGACTTTGTCACCTGGAGTCAGATGAACCATCTCCAGCTTAACACCTCAAAGACTAAGGAGCTGGTTATTGACTTCAGGAAGTCCAGCCCACAACCACGTCCAGTGACCATCAGGGACGATAAGGTGGAGATTGTAGACAACTACAGGTACCTCGGGTTGTGGCTGGATAACAAGCTGGACTGGACATGCTGTACAGATCACCTGTACAAGAAGGGCCAAAGCCGTCTGTACTTCCTGCGAAGACTGAGATCTTTTAACATCCACAGGAAACTCCTGTGGATGTTCTATCAGTCTGTGGTGGCTAGTACGCTTTTTTATGCTATTGTCTGCTGGGGGGGTAACATTACATAAAGGTGTGCTAACAGGCTGGAAAAACTCATCAGGCGGGCGGGCTCTGTGGTTGGCATGAAGCTGGACTTCCTGGTGACAGTGGCAGAGAGGAGAACACTAAAAAAACTACTGGCTATTGTGAATGATGCCAGTCATCCTCTGCACACTGTCATCAGTGCACAGAGAAGCCTGACCAGTAACAGGCTGCTCCTCCCCAAGAGTAGGACCAACCGGCTCAGAGACTCCTTTGTCCCCCGAGCCATCAAACTGTACAACTCTGCATTAGGCAGGAGGGGGAGAAGGAGGGGGGAGAGGGAGGTGTGCAGTCCGCCTGATACAACACATGCACAATAACCCATACAAACAGTTGCAATAACTTATACGTGCAATAGTGAACTGGGAATCTGTACCACCTCTACTGTGTGCAATGCTTGTTTATATTGTTTTATTTAATTTATCTTATTGTTATTTATTGCATTCTTTTTGTGCTTTTCTTGCACCTTGTTGCCTCTATTTTGCTTTGTACCTGTATATATTGTGTCTTGTGCTTGTCCTGTTTTACTGTTGGTGTTGTATTGCTGCTGGTACCCAAATTTCCCTGAGGACTCTCCAAAGGGATTAATAAAGTATTTTCTATTCTATTTTATTTTATTTGGGAGGGTTCGGGGAGTTTCTGAATGCGACCACTCATGTGCCGCATGGGCCGTATTTGTGGGGGGACACTCCGTGTAAGGAGTGAACTGAGGGTGGGCGAAGGCGTTGTGTGGTTTTATAAGTTTCTACCTGTTCTGTGTTTCAATGAGAGGATCTCTTTTTATTTTGTGATTATTACCTTTAGTTTTGGTTTTGGTTGTGTTTTATTATATAGAAATTATCTTGGCACGGTTTTGTTTTTTATTTTTTACTATTCATGGCAGTGGAACTTAATCAGAGACACATATTTATATGGCTGATTGTATAAGAGTTATATCCTGGAATATGTAAATGGGCTTCAGAACATTATTAAGCTGAAGAAATGCTTAACTTATTTAAAATCTCAGCAGACTCAGTTAGCTTTTATACAGGAAACGCACCTGACAGATTCAGAAGTGCTTAAATTAAGAAGGGATTGGGTAGGGCAGGTGTTTCATAGCTCCTACACTAGCAAAAAAACACGGTGTAGCCATTCTGGTACAAAAAGCTTAATTTTTCTATGATCAAAGAGCATAAGGACACTGAGGGTAGAGTAATCTGTTTGGGAGCAAAAATTAATGGAGTTAAGGTTAATTTATGCAATATTTATGCTCCTAACATAGAGGATGCTGGCTTTTTCCATAACATAAACAGAATGACGGGTGACATTATAGATGGCCATATGATTATAGCAGGAGACTTTAATCAGGTACTTGATGGAGTGTTAGACAAAACCACAATTTCCAAGAACACGCCTAAGGACAGAAGTGCTATTAAATTAATGATGAAGGATTTAGGTTTGGTAGATATCTGGAGGCTGGTGAATCCAAGAGAAAAGGAGTTTACATTTTTCTCTCATAGTCACAAGTCACACTCCAGAATTGATTATTTTTTGATCAGTAATACATTGGTAGAGAATGTCTCGGACTGCACAAAAGGACCTATTGCGTTAACGGATCATGCTGCTGTACAACTGGCATTAGTTCTGGAACCTGAGTTAAAGAAAAACACTAGATGGAGACTGAACGTATCATTATTCCAAAATCCTGAATTTACTATATTACTGGAGGAGGAGCTTAATGACTTTTTTGATCTTAACATTGCCTCTATTGAGAGGATTGGCACCGTGTGGGAGGCATCCAAGGCTTACGTCAGAGGGAAAATTATTGCATTTGCTAGTAGAAAAAAAAGGGAATAATCGCAAAGAGTGGGGATTCTGGAGACAGAGCTCAAGGAACAAGAAAAGAAAGTTTCGGAAGGCTATAGCGATGCAACTCTTAAACAGATCTGTGATAAGAAATTTCAGGTGAATGAGATATATAACAGAAGAGTGGAGTATGCCCTATTTAGAATGAAGAATAACTTTTATGAAAGTGGAGAAAAGGCAGGGAAGCTTTTGGCAAGACAACTAAAACAGAAGGAGGCTACCTACACAATTCCGGCTATTAAAGATGAGGATGGGGAATTGAAGACAAATACTGCAGATATTAATAAAGTATTCCTGAAGTTTTATGACAAACTTTATACGTCAGAGGTAGAGCATGATATAAATAAATGTGATGATTTCTTTTCTAAGTTTAACTTACCCAAACTTACTGAGGACCAGCGAACCTATCTAGATAGTCCAATAACAGTTGAAGAGGTTAAGAAGGCTATATCATTAATGAAAGTGGGAAAGTCACCAGGGTTAGATGGATTTCCAGCGGAATATTATAAAAGATTTGCAGATACATTAGCGCCCATTTTAACTAAGGTTTCTAAAGAAATGTTTTTATTGGGAGTGATGCCGGAAACGTTTAATGAGGCTTTGATCTCATTAATTGTTAAAAAGGACAGAGACCCAACAGACCCAGGTAGTTTTAGACCAGTGAGTTTGATCAACATGGACTGTAAGATATTAACAAAAGTCTTGGCCCTCAGACTGGAAACAGTATTACCATGTTTGATACACTCAGACCAGGTGGGATTTGTGAAGGGAAGAACATCCTCAGATAATGTCAGAAGACTCTTGCACCTCATATGGTTAAATAGAGACAATAGTACACCCGTAGCAGCTCTATCATTGGATGCCCATAAGGCATTTGATAGGGTGGAGTGGAGTTTCCTTCAATATACTCTAAAAGCATTTGGATTTGGTGAAGGCTTGACTAAATGGGTGAGTGTCATTTACTCAGACCCTGGAGCAGCGGTGATTTCACCTTTTTTTCATCTGGAAAGAGGAACAAAACAGGGGGACCCACTCAGCCCTCTTCTATTTACATTATTCTTAGAGCCTTTAGCGGCGGCAGTCAGGTCACAGAGAGATATAAGGGGAGTTATGCAGGGAAGTGATGAACATAAGATGTTTTTGTATGCGGACGATATATTGCTGCTGGTCAGGGATCCCTCCCACTCACTTCCAAAAATTCTTTCCACAATAGAGACTTTTTCAAATATTTCAGGCTGTAAAATAAACTGGCAGAAATCAGAGGCTATGCCTGTGTCAAAGGGGTGTTTTCAGACTCTTATTTCTCCATTTCAGTTCAAGTGGATCCCTGCTGGGATGAAATATTTGGGTATTAGGTTATGCTCTGATTTAACAAACATTATTTCTATAAACTTAGACCCATTGTTACAAAAACTCAAGGTAGAACTAGATCAGTGGAAGGTGCTCAATCTCACATTGTGGGGGAAAATTAACGCTATTAAGATGCTTGTTGTTCCGCAATTTAACTATATATCTATGATGATACCAATAACTATTAGTAATGTTTTTTTTAAACAATATAATGGGCTAATTAAAACTTTTCTGTGGAATGGTAAGAAGCCAAGAATTGGATTAAGAAAATTATGCGCTTTAAAGGACAGTGGAGGTCTGGCACTTCCAGGTTTAGAGCTATACAACATTGCATTCGAAATGAGTAAATTGAGTAGACATTGGAAAACACCAGATTCGAATCTAGGGTGGGTTAAAGTTGAGAAGGCTTTGTCAGCTCCTTTTAATGTCATTCAGCTCCTCTCTCAAGAATCTATTGGCACAATGCAGCAAGACCGCATTTTGCTGCAATCTGGAATAATCCAGCAATTCGTGTAGGAAAATCTCCCTTCTTGTGGCGTAAATGGCTTGAGAAAGGGGTACAAAAATTAGAGAATCTAAGCAAGGATGATGTATTTTTGCCATTTAGTCTTTTAAAAGAAGCTTTTACTATGACAGATAAAGGGGATCTTTGGAAGTACTTACAACTCAGGAGTAGTGTGAACTCTGCCCTTGGTCTAAAACTGGTGCAGAAAGAAAATATTATCAAGGACTGGTTAAACTCGCCTAGTAATTTACATTCTACATCAGTATTTTATAAAAAAAACTTTTAGGACAACAAGAAGGGCTTTGTAACAGTCTGAGAGTAATATGGCAAAGGGACCTGAATATAGTGATTAGTGAAGATGTATGGAGTGATATAATCTCAAATATAGGCTGGGCTACAAGAGATGCCAGAAGTAAAATTATTCATTACAAGATTGTACACCGGTATTATTATACACCATCAAAAATTTTTAAAATGAGTCTACTGCAAGATAGTAACTGTTGGAAATGCGGCAACAATGTTGGTACGTATCTTCATGTTTTCTGGGAATGTCCTTTGGTGTCTCCTTTTTGGACTGAAGTCATTATAAATTTGGAGAAGTGGACTGGGTTATCCATACCTAGATCACCTCAACTGTGTCTGTTGGGAGATAGCTCTCTCATGCCCCCTGGATTTACAAAAGAAATGTTAGGACTTGTGGTGGCTGGATTTATTGTGGCTGCAAGACTGGTTCTGAGGAACTGGAAAAGTCCCCACGGGCCCCAGACTGAGGACTGGATTAAACTTATGACAGAGACTGCTTCATTTGAATCTCTAATTGCAAAGGTAAATAATGTCCAGGTTAAAACAAGTCAAATATGGTGTCGTTTTATGTCATTTATCAGATCTCATGACAGACTTTCCACTACCAAATGATTATATGCCGTTTTATTTTGTTGTGTACAACCGTGCTGTTTATGTATTTTTATGTGTTATGTGTGTTTGTTCTTTGTATGTATATATAAAATGAAAAGTTAATAAAAAAACTTCAATGACAAAAAAAATAGCTAAGCTAAAAAGGTCTTAAGCCTCTTTTTAAAAACATCAACGTCTCTGCAGCCCTGAGGTTCTCTGGCAGGCCGTTCCACAGTCGAGGGCCGTAACAACAGAAAGAGGCCTCACCGTACGTCCTGGTCCTCACCCTTGGAACAACTAATAAACCGCTACCAGAGGACCTCAGGGTCCGCCAGGTTCATAATTTAAAAGCAAGTCGAATAAATAAGAGGGCCCAAGACCATTAAGACATTTATAAACCATTAAAAGAACCTTAAAATCAATCCTGATTCTGTCTTACCTTGATCAGTTCTGGCTCTGGACTTGCTGATCCTTGGTTCTGTTTTTAGGTAACCTTCACCTCCCTGGATGTCATGCTCCACACTGAGGCTCTTCTGTCAACCATTAGCTTCCTGTCCACAGCACTGTCCTTTGGCAATGTGCCGTCTCCAGAGTCCAGCATCCATCCAAAGATGGAGGACAAGACTGTTTCTCCCAGATCTAGTTGGCTCCAGAACCGGTTAGCCACACATGAAACCTCCATCTGGGTCCAAACTCCTGATTGTTCCTCCACAGCTGCACTGGTTTCACCCGCAGACTGTGATGTCATCGACCTGAAAGTGATGATGACACTTGGAGCCTTCAACGTTCTGGTGTGTGACCAGTCCTCCAATATGGCCGACATCAAAGTTCGAGGTCTGTAGTCAAAGGAAAGTTCTTATCTGCTGGGGTCCACCTAGATCAGATCCAATCTGATCTGTTCTAATCTGATCTGTTCTGATCCATCTGATCTGATCTCATCTGATCTCATTTGATCTCATTTGATCTGCTCCTGATGCTCCTGATCTGTTCTTCAGGTTTCACCGGCTCTTTGCTGATGAATGGACCCCAGACCCACATATCCGGCCGCCTACGAGATATTGTTGTCCTGAATGTTGATCCCAAAAGCTTTCACCAGAAGGTCAGTCACCTCTTTAACTTATCCAACATCCCTCCTCCATTCTGACCAGTCATTTGAGACCACTCTGATTTGGGGGCAGAACCGGAACCAAAACCCCTCGTCATGGTCTTGGGGATGCTTAGACTACTCCAGCACATTAAGAAGGTGGTCCCACAGAAACAAAACACAGCACAGTCTAGCATGGTGGTGGAGGGTTTATGATTTTGGGCTCGTACTGCAGAACCCAGACCTCAGATAGTGTCAGACCTTACCAGACTTTCCAAATCCTAAGTACATCCCTCTGTTCCAACCTTCAGGCCATTTCCATCGTGGGAGACGAGGTGTTCAGTTTCGCCATGAGTCTGACTCCCAACGCCACAGAGGGTGTCAGCTATGTGGACACGTCCAGAACCGATGGCAGAGTAAAGCTGAATGTAGGCTGCATCCGAGTGGTTTACCTGCACAAGTTTGCCATGTCTCTTCTGGTGAGTCACTGGGCTGGATGGTTCCTCCAAGGTTATACTGCATTGTGTGATTATACAGACTCAACACGGTTTTTACAGTTCCTGTCCAGTTTCCTCTCTGGTTTCTGTTCCCTTTCTGGTTTCTGTCAAGTTTCCTCTTAGCTCTACTGGTGTGTCTGTCTTTGTATGATGGTTTAGTTTTTCCAGCTCAAGTTTTGGAGGTTTTGTGTGGACTGTCAGGATCCAGTTGCTCCAGTTCTGCTTAAAAGAGGAAATGGGTTTCCACCAGTTTCAATTGTGATGTGTCATTATCCAGAATTTCCTTATTTGCTCTCTTCCTGTGCTTTTCCAGGATAACAGGGGTTAGAAAATGAAAGCTGTTTCTGAAAAGAGACGCTTTGGTTCACAACTTTCAATGTCAGGTTTTAGATTTTTGATAACGTGTTTGTTTTTGACCTTTTTCAATTCTCAGAATTTCACCAACAACTTCCAGACGGCTAAAGAAGCTCTGAGCGCCGCCACGGCTCAGGCGGCAGAAAAGGCGGCGTCCAGAGTCAGAAACTTCGCCCAGAGGAGTTTCCGTCTGGCCATGGACATCAGGCTGAAGGCTCCCCTCATCATCATCCCTCAGTCCTCCACCTCCCATGATGCACTTGTGATGGACCTAGGTCTGATCACAGTGGCAAACAGCTTCTCCCTGCTGCCGGTCGAAGGGCGTCCACTGCCTGCGGTCTTCGACAACATGGCTGTACAGCTGACGGAACTAAAGCTGTCCAGGTCAGTCTAGCTCTGCCTCATAGGCCAGGTCTAGAACCAACAGAGACCCGTTTCTTTCACTAACGGGGCGGTGGATGTTATTTAATCTGTAGTCTGGTCATTTTCATATCACATCACCGCTTCATCGATTTCAATGTCAGTTATGAAACGGGTTCTGTTGTCCATCAGGACTACTTTGGACCCAGACTCGGACCGAGCCAACATTGAGCTCTTGGAACCAGTCAACCTGCACCTCGATATTAAGAGGAACCTGTCGACTTCCTGGTACAAGAAGACAGTTGCTGTGGAGATCAATGGAGACCTGAAACCAATGAAGGTAGGAGGAAGAGGAGGAAAACAACACGAGTGTTCGTCTGAAGGTGACCAGAACCAAAGCTTTCTTTGAAGAAAGATCCTTCAGGGACCTTCAGATTAATAAATCTGATGGATTTTATTTATGTGTTTAACCTTTATTTAAGAAGGAGGTCCCTTGATACTACTGAGATGTGGCCACAAAGCCAAGAAGATGTAAAACACATTAAACCATCATATAAGGAGCTTAATAAAGCTCATCTGGTGTCCCTCCAGATACCCAAGTCTGTACAAATTTTCAGTGTTATCTCCAGACAAGAGCCCTAGAAAAGACCACCAGTTTGGTTTTCTTTGTCCTGAGAACTGGGTTCAGGTTACAGGGAGGAAAACACTGGAGTTAAATAAATAAATGAGTAAGTAAGTCAAGTGAGTCAGTCAATAAATGAAAAAATCAATAAATACACATAAGGAACTTCATAAAATAATGTGGTTAAAAATAATAAAATAGAGTTAATAAGATAACATAAAATAAAATTATGTAAAATTAAGATAAATAAAATTTCAGTAAAAGCTAAAACAGTCTTGAGCCTCTTTTTAAAAGCATGAACAATCTCTGCAGCCCTGACGTTCTCTGGCAGGCTAGTCCACAGTCGAGGACCGTAATAAGGGAACGAGGCCTCGCTGTAGGTTTTGATCCTTAGTCTTGTAACAACTAACAGGCCGGTTCCAGAGGACCTCAGGGTCTGTGAGGGTTTATAATCTAAAACCAGGTTTAATAAATACGAAGGTCCAAGAATATTAAGACATTTATAAATGACTTAAAGAACCTTAAAATCATTCTGAAATGCACGGGGAGACGATGCAGCGATTTTAAAGCTGGTGTGATGTGTCCCTCTGGTCCTCGTCAGGACTCTGCTGCTGAGTTCTGGAGTAGCTGCCGGTTAGAGACCAGAGAGCAGCATGTTACAGTCATCTGTTCTACTAGAAATAAAAGCATCAGCACCTCTGTGCTGGCAGAGAGAGGAATGGAGGTCTGGTGATGTGTTTAAGATGATAAAATCCAGTTTTTGTTATGTTTCTGACGTGTGGAATAAAATCCAGCTCAGAGTCAAAAAGGACACCCAGATTTCTCCCACACTGAGAGGGATTAAAATGTTCTAAATATGGTAAAAGGATCTCTTGCCTTCCGTACCGATCATTAAAACTTCCATTTTTTCTCCTGGCTAAGCTGTAAGAAGTTCTCTGCCATCCATAACAAAACTGATTTCAGTCAGGGTTGGTACAGTCAGTTCGGTGAGTTACTGCTTGAGTTTCTGTCTTGGTTTCGGGTTATTGTTTACATCGCTGGTGTGGGGCTCTGTCGTTAGCACCTTCTCTCTACAACCAGTTGAGGCCGTGAAGCGGGTCACATCCACTATGTACTGCTCAGGTAAAGCAGATAGAGGCGGTTTCAGTCGGTTGTAATCAAGCAAAGTGAGCTCAGCTGTGTCAGCTCCAGGTACTTTACCACACATGGTGAGCTGAAGTGTCAGCGAGGCGTCAGCCATTGTGTCAGCCCACGTCGGGTTAAGACCACAAAGGGTAAAGACCTGCGAGTCCACCGAGCAAGGGCACAACCTTAAACCTCCTCACTACTAAATCAACGCACAATGTGCTTCAAACCATCCCTGTCAGACATGGTACAGACCAAGGCGTGTCACCAATAGACACCACAATCCACAAAACCCGTCCTTTCCAGTGGCATGCATGTCTGCCACATCCTCTGTTACCTTCGGTCTCTGGAACTGTCAGTCTGCAATGAACAAAACAGAATTTATCAGTTCATTGATAAATGTCTCAGACATTCAGGTCCTAGCCCTGACTGAAACCTGGATCCATCCAGAAAACACAGCTACACCAGCTGCCTTTTCTGTCGATGCAGAATTTACCCAAACACCTCGCTCAGCTGGACGAGGAGGTGGAACGGGCTGTCTTATTTCTACAAAGTGGACCCCTGGTCTGGCTGGGACCCCTGGTCTGGCTGGGACCCCTGGTCTGGCTGCGTCCTCTGGTCTGGCTGTGTCTCCTGGTCTGGCTGCATCCTCTGGTCTGGCTGGGACCCCTGGTCTGGCTGCATCCTCTGGTCTGGCTGCATCCTCTGGTCTGGCTGTGTCCCCTGGTCTGGCTGCGTCCTCTGGTCTGGCTGTGTCCCCTGATCTGGCTGCATCCTCTGGTCTGGCTGTGTCCCCTGGTCTGGCTGCGTCCTCTGGTCTGGCTGTGTCCCCTGATCTGGCTGCATCCTCTGGTCTGGCTGTGTCCCCTGGTCTGGCTGTGTCCCCTGGTCTGGCTGCATCCTCTGGTCTGGCTGTGTCCCCTGGTCTGGCTGTGTCCCCTGGTCTGGCTGCATCCTCTGGTCTGGCTGTGTCCCCTGGTCTGGCTGCATCCTCTAGTCTGGCTGTGTCCCCTGGTCTGGCTGCATCCTCTAGCCTGGCTGTGTCCCCTGGTCTGGCTGCATCCTCTGGTCTGGCTGTGTCCCCTGGTCTGGCTGGGACCCCTGGTCTGGCTGCATCCTCTGGTCTGGCAGTGTCCCCTGGTCTGGCTGCGTCCTCTGGTCTGGCTGTGTCCCCTGGTCTGGCTGCATCCTCTGGTCTGGCTGTGTCCCCTGGTCTGGCTGTGTCCCCAGGTCTGGCTGTGTCCCTTGGTCTCTGCTTCCTGCCGGGCTTCCTTGTTGTGACCCCAACCAACAGCAGCCCTTCCACATGAGCAGATCCCCGCTGTGACCCACCAGATCTTCCACCTCGTTCCCTCTTTTCGCCCAGTGTACACTTCTGGTTGAGTATGGAAACGGATTTCTTCTCTCTCACCCTTCCTTCATGTTTCCATGCTTTACATTGCTGCAGCGTTCTTTCTGAGTAATCCTGACTGTCCCAGGCCTTATTCAGTTCTGACAATAGACCTGCTTTAGGCTTGGGAGCTAAAGCTCGGTGAACTCGTTGAATCTGAAGATCTGAGATTAATGAAAACTCCTCTCTAATACTGGGCTTACACCAGAACACTTTTAAAAGATTTGCAAAAGACTCTAGCTAACTACCAGCTCACATCTAAAGACAAATGTTCAGAGTTTTAGGTTTTATCCGAGTCTCAGACTGAGATTTGACAAAGACTGTGAATCACTATTTACAACGACTACAACTAGATTCTTTCAGCATTTTTTGTGACATGCTGGACAGCTGATATGGAACAGGGCTGATCTGCCCACAGCAAAGCAAACAAGGGACGTACACATCATCATTATGAAGTGTGGCTTTGCATCTCCACCAGGTGTCACACCTACTCTTCAGCATCTGGAGGATGAATGAGTTTCTATTCTTCTCTCATTTGTTAGATCATGATACTGTAACAGAAATGATCCACAGCAGACGTTTACTTCTTAATAACATCCGCTCCTTTTCCTGGATGCTCCACCTACAATGTTCAAGGTTCAAGGATTCTTTATTATCCCGTGAGGGCAATTCGTTGTACAGCCAGCAGTAAAAACAATAAGTCACAAACACACAAATAACACAACATATTTAAAAGGACTATAATAAAAATAGTAAAAAAAAAAAAAAAATTAAAACAGGGCAATGGCTGACGTTTCATCACCGCTTCTACTTTCCCCCCTTTTTTTTTGTCTGTTTCTGTCGTCGTTCATACTGCCAGGATTCCTGTTTCTGCTTTTGTCAGAGCTCATCTGTTGGTTGTGGATTCGTCACTGCAACTTACGATAATATCAAACACGTTTGATATTGTCGCAGATCCAAGAGAAGGACTAACGTTAAACAGCGCAGCTTACCAGCTTAAACCTAGCTCCAGTAAAACTCCTAAGATTTCCTAAAGACTTCCGTTTTTAGTCTGCGACCGTGAAAATCGTTGGGTGTGAGCTCAGCTTAAGCCACTTATCCATGAAGTCTGCCACCGAGTCGCCCCTACCTCAGGTTGATCTAGCACACTGTCTGCGTCAGGGCTCCTTGTCAAGGCAACATCCAGCTCCGTCATTACATTAGCAAACTTCTGATAGATGTCATTACAACTTAGTTGGCCCTGAACCTTTTTAACCTTAATGAGAAGAAAATAGAGGTAACAGTGTTTGGACCAAGCGGTCCCTTTAAATACTCCTCTGCAGATTTTGGGTCCACTGACAGAAAATTTTAAATTGGCCCTTACCAATCTGGCTTTTAAATTGGACCGCCAAAGCAGGACTGTTGTTAAGTCTTGGTTTTATCATTTAAGTCATTGGCAAAGATGAAATCTTTTTTCTTCAGGCAGCTTTTCAAACTGGTGCTACATGCTTTTATGATGCGTTATATGCGTTAATGACTCGTGTAGAGGAAAACATGTCTGTTAATGACGCGTGTAGAGGAAACATGTCTGTTAATGACACGTGTGGAAAAAAACATGTCTGTTAATGACTCGTGTAGACGAAACGTGTCTGTTAATGACTCGTGTAGAGGAAAACATGTCTGTTAATGACGCGTGTAGAGGAAACATGTCTGTTAATGACGCGTGTAGAGGAAACATGTCTGTTAATGACACGTGTAGAAAAAAACATGTCTGTTAATGACGCGTGTAGAGGAAAACTTGTCTGTTAATGACGCGTGTAGAGGAAAAGATGTCTGTTAATGACGCGTGTAGAAAAAAAATGTCTGTTAATGACTCGTGTAGAGGAAAACTTGTCTGTTAATGACTCGTGTAGAGGAAAACATGTCTGTTAATGACAAGTGTAGACGAAACGTGTCTGTTAATTCAATTCAATTCAATTCAAACTTTATTTGTATAGCCCTTTTCATACATTATCATGCAATACAAAGTGCTTTACAATGTAAAAACATATATTAAAAATGTAGGAGTAGAATAACACAAATGCTATCTACTTTACATTTTGAATCACACACATTCACACACGCACACACACACACACACACACACACACACACCCAAGCGCGCAAACACACAACACAAACAGATGATGCCACTCTTCTTTCATAGAATTAAAACTATTCCTTCTAGTTCCTGTCTCTTTAACTGAAACGGTTTAAGAACAAAGTTTGAGAGAGAGATCTAAAAGACAAGATAAAAGACGATTGGCTTGACACCACTGTGAGGAAGCAATACCTTGGGGACCCATCCACACCATGAGCGCCCCACCAGCAACCACAGAGGCCATCGCCACAGGAGCCGACAGGATCGGGGCAGGCGGGGGCCCCCACCACAGCCACAGGACTGCAATGCAGGGCCCGTCAGCCATCCCGTCCAGGTCGACCCCCGCAGCGACAACCCTGCAGGCCGGAGAGACAGCCCACGATGTGGAGGATCCCCATGAGGGAACACCGGAGCTAGAGGATAAAAGATAAAAAAGATAAAAGCTGAAAATAAAACACAGTATAAGATACTTAAAAGAGCATAAATAAATCAACGTAATAAGAACAATAAAAGAAAATTAATATATATTAAAAAGTCAATTTAAGACCAAGATACAAATGATAAGTGATAAAAATAGACAAAATGGATAAATAGATTAATTAAAATAACTGAATAAATAAACTAATAATATTGTTAGTCAAATAACTAAATGATTAAGAAGTTCAAGTAAAAGCTAAACTAAAAAGATGTGTCTTGAGCCTCTTTTTAAAAGCATCTACAGTCTCTGCAGACCTGAGGCCCTCTGGCAGGCCGTTCCACAGGCGAGGGCCACGATATTGGAACGTGTAGAGGAAAACGTGTCTGTTAATGACTCGTGTAGAGGAAACATGTCTGTTAATGACTCGTGTAGAGCAAACATGTCTGTTAATGACTCGTGTAGACGAAACGTGTCTGTTAATGACTCGGGTAGAGGAAACATGTCTGTTAATGACTCGTGTAGAGGAAACGTGTCTGTTAATGACGCGTGTAGAGGAAAACATGTCTGTTAATGACTCGTGTAGAGGAAAAAAACATGTCTGTTAATGACGCGTGTAGAGGAAACATGTCTGTTAATGACTCTTGTGGAGGAAAACATGTCTGTTAATGACGCGTGTAGAAGAAACATGTCTGTTAATGACACGTGTAGAAAAAAACATGTCTGTTAATGACGCGTGTAGAGGAAACATGTCTGTTAATGACTCGTGTAGAAAAAAACATGTCTGTTAATGACTCGTGTAGAGGAAAACTTGTCTGTTAATGACACGTGTAGAGGAAAACATGTCTGTTAATGACGCGTGTAGAGGAAACATGTCTGATAATGACTCGTGTAGAGAAAAAAAACATGTCTGTTAATGACGCGTGTAGAGGGAACATGTCTGTTAATAACTCTTGTAGAGGAAAACATGTCTGTTAATGACGCGTGTAGAGGAAACATGTCTGTTAATGACACGTGTAGAAAAAAACATGTCTGTCAATGACACGTGTAGAGGAAACATGTCTGTTAATGACTCGTGTTGAGGAAAACATGTCTGTTAATGATGCGTGTAGAAAAAAACATGTCTGTTAATGACGCGTGTAGAGGTAACATGTCTGTTAATGACGCGTGTAGAAAAATGCATGTCTGTTAATGATGCGTGTAGAGGAAAACTTGTCTGTAAATGACGCGTGTAGAGGAAACATGTCTGTTAATGACGCGTGTAGAGGAAACATGTCTGTTAACGATGCGTGTAGAAAAAAACATGTCTGTTAATGACTCGAGTAGAGGATACATGTCTGTTAATGACGCGTGTAGAAAAAAACATGTCTGTTAATGACGCGTGTAGAGGACAACATGTCTGTTAATGACGCGTGTAGAGGAAAACATGTCTGTTAATGACGCGTGTAGAGGAAAACATGTCTGTTAATGATGCGTGTAGAAAAAAACATGTCTGTTAATGACGCGTGTAGAGGAAACATGTCTGTTAATGACGCGTGTAGAAAAATACATGTCTGTTAATGATGCGTGTAGAGGAAAACTTGTCTGTAAATGACGCGTGTAGAGGAAACATGTCTGTTAATGACGTGTGTAGAGGAAACATGTCTGTTAACGATGCGTGTAGAAAAAAACATGTCTGTTAATGACGCGTGTAGAGGAAACATGTCTGTTAATGACGCGTGTAGACAAAAACTTGTCTGTTAATGTCTCGTGTAGAGGAAAACATGTCTGTGAATGACGCGTGTAGAGGAAAACTTGTCTGTTAATGTCTCGTGTAGAGGAAAACATGTCTGTGAATGACGCGTGTAGAGGAAAACATGTCTGTTAATGACAAGTGTAGACGAAACGTGTCTGTTAATGACTCGTGTAGAGGAAACATGTCTGTTAATGACTCGTGTAGAGGAAACATGTCTGTTAATGACGCGTGTAGAGGAAAACATGTCTGTTAATGACTCGTGTAGAGGAAAAAAACATGTCTGTTAATGACGCGTGTAGAGGAAACATGTCTGTTAATAGCTCTTGTAGAGGAAAACATGTCTGTTAATGATGCGTGTAGAGGAGACATGTCTGTTAATGACACGTGTAGAAAAAAACATGTCTGTCAATGACGCGTGTAGAGGAAACATGTCTGTTAATGACTCGTGTAGAAAAAAACATGTCTGTTAATGACTCGTGTAGAGGAAAACTTGTCTGTTAATGACTCGTGTAGAGGAAAACTTGTCTGTTAATGACACGTGTAGAGGAAAACATGTCTGTTAATGACGCGTGTAGAGGAAACATGTCTGATAATGACTCGTGTAGAGGAAAAAAACATGTCTGTTAATGACGCGTGTAGAGGAAACATGTCTGTTAATAACTCTTGTAGAGGAAAACATGTCTGTTAATGACGCGTGTAGAGGAAACATGTCTGTTAATGACACGTGTAGAAAAAAACATGTCTGTTAATGACACGTGTAGAGGAAACATGTCTGTTAATGACTCGTGAAGAGGAAAACATGTCTGTTAATGATGCGTGTAGAAAAAAACATGTCTGTTAATGACGCGTGTAGACGAAACATGTCTGTTAATGACGCGTGTAGAAAAATGCATGTCTGTTAATGATGCGTGTAGAGGAAAACTTGTCTGTAAATGACGCGTGTAGAGGAAACATGTCTGTTAATGACGCGTGTAGAGGAAACATGTCTGTTAACGATGCGTGTAGAAAAAAAACATGTCTGTTAATGACTTGAGTAGAGGAAACATGTCTGTTAATGACGCGTGTAGAAAAAAACATGTCTGTTAATGACGCGTGTAGAGGAAACATGTCTGTTAATAGCTCTTGTAGAGGAAAACATGTCTGTTAATGATGCGTGTAGAGGAGACATGTCTGTTAATGACACGTGTAGAAAAAAACATGTCTGTCAATGACGCGTGTAGAGGAAACATGTCTGTTAATGACTCGTGTAGAAAAAAACATGTCTGTTAATGACTCGTGTAGAGGAAAACTTGTCTGTTAATGACTCGTGTAGAGGAAAACTTGTCTGTTAATGACACGTGTAGAGGAAAACATGTCTGTTAATGACGCGTGTAGAGGAAACATGTCTGATAATGACTCGTGTAGAGGAAAAAAACATGTCTGTTAATGACGCGTGTAGAGGAAACATGTCTGTTAATAACTCTTGTAGAGGAAAACATGTCTGTTAATGACGCGTGTAGAGGAAACATGTCTGATAATGACTCGTGTAGAGGAAAAAAACATGTCTGTTAATGACGCGTGTAGAGGAAACATGTCTGTTAATAACTCTTGTAGAGGAAAACATGTCTGTTAATGACGCGTGTAGAGGAAACATGTCTGTTAATGACACGTGTAGAAAAAAACATGTCTGTTAATGACACGTGTAGAGGAAACATGTCTGTTAATGACTCGTGAAGAGGAAAACATGTCTGTTAATGATGCGTGTAGAAAAAAACATGTCTGTTAATGACGCGTGTAGACGAAACATGTCTGTTAATGACGCGTGTAGAAAAATGCATGTCTGTTAATGATGCGTGTAGAGGAAAACTTGTCTGTTAATGACGCGTGTAGAGGAAAAGATGTCTATTAATGACGCGTGTAGAAAAGAACATGTCTGTTAATGACTCGTGTAGAGGAAAACTTGTCTGTTAATGACGCATGTAGAGGAAAACTTGTCTGTTAATGACACGTGTAGAGGAAACATGTCTATTAATGACTCGTTTAGAGGAAAAAATGTCTGTTAATGATGCGTGTAGAGGAAACATGTCTGTTAATGACTCGAGTAGAGGATACATATCTGTTAATGACGCGTGTAGAGGAAACATGTCTGTTAATGACGCGTGTAGAGGATACATGTCTGTTAATGACGCGTGTAGAGGAAACATGTCTGTTAATGACACGTGTAGAGGAAAACATGTCTGTTAATGACGCGTGTAGAGGAAACATGTCTGTTAATGACACTTGTAGAAAAAAACATGTCTGTTAATGACGCGTGTAGAGGAAACATATCTGTTAATGACTCGTGTAGAGGAAAACATGTCTGTTAATGATGCGTGTAGAGGAACACTTGTCTGTTAATGACACGTGTAGAGGAAACATGTCTGTTAATGACGCGTGTAGAGGAAACATGTCTGTTAATGACTCGTGCAGAGGAAACTTGTCTGTTAATGACACGTGTAGAGGAAAACATGTCTGTTGATGACGCGTGTAGAGGAAACATGTCTGTTAATGACGCGTGTAGAAAAAAACATGTCTGTTAATGACTCGTGCAGAGGAAACATGTCTGTTAATAACTCTTGTAGAGGAAAACATGTCTGTTAATGACGCGTGTAGAGGAAACATGTCTGTTAATGACACGTGTAGAAAAAAACATGTCTGTTAATGACACGTGTAGAGGAAACATGTCTGTTAATGACTCGTGTAGAGGAAACATGTCTGTTAATGACGCGTGTAGAAAAAAACATGTCTGTTAATGACTCGTGCAGAGGAAACATGTCTGTTAATAACTCTTGTAGAGGAAAACATGTCTGTTAATGACGCGTGTAGAGGAAACATGTCTGTTAATGACACGTGTAGAAAAAAACATGTCTGTTAATGACACGTGTAGAGGATACATGTCTGTTAATGACTCGTGTAGAGGAAACATGTCTGTTAATGACTCGTGTAGAAAAAAACATGTCTGTTAATGACGCGTGTAGAAAAAAACATGTCTGTTAATGATGCGTGTAGAGGAAACATGTCTGTTAATGACGCGTGTAGAGGAAACATGTCTGTTAATGACACGTGTAGAGGAAACATGTCTGTTAATGACGCGTGTAGAGGAAACATGTCTGTTAATGACACGTGTAGAAAAAAACATGTCTGTTAATGATGCGTGTAGACGAAACGTGTCTGTTAATGACTCGTGTAGAGGAAACATGTCTGTTAATGACGCGTGTAGAGGAAACATGTCTGTTAATGACACGTGTAGAAAAAAACATGTCTGTTAATGACGCGTGTAGAGGAAAAGATGTCTGTTGATGACTCGTGTAGAGGAAAACATGTCTGTTAATGACTCGTGTAGAGGAAATAAACATGTCTGTTTATGATGCGTGTAGAGGAAACATGTCTGTTAATGACTCTTGCAGAGGAAAACATGTCTGTTAATGACGCGTGTAGAGGAAACATGTCTGTTAATGACACGTGTAGAAAAAAACATGTCTGTTAATGACGCGTGTAGAGGAAACATGTCTGTTAATGACTCGTGTAGAGGAAAACTTGTCTGTTAATGACACGTGTAGAGGAAAACATATCTGTTAATGACGCGTGTAGAGGAAACATGTCTGATAATGACTCGTGTAGAGGAAAAAAACATGTCTGTTAATGACGCGTGTAGAGGAAACATGTCTGTTAATGACACGTGTAGAAAAAAACATGTCTGTTAATGACACGTGTAGAGGAAACATGTCTGTTAATGACTCGTGTAGAGGAAAACATGTCTGTTAATGACGCGTGTAGAGGAAACATGTCTGTTAATGACACGTGTAGAAAAAAACATGTCTGTTAATGACACGTGTAGAGGAAACATGTCTGTTAATGACTCGTGTAGAGGAAAACATGTCTGTTAATGACGCGTGTAGAGGAAACATGTCTGTTAATGATGCGTGTAGAGGAAAACTTGTCTGTAAATGACGCCTGTAGAGGAAACATGTCTGTTAATGACGCGTGTAGAGGAAACATGTCTGTTAACGATGCGTGTAGAAAAAAACATGTCTGTTAATGACTTGAGTAGAGGAAACATGTCTGTTAATGACGCGTGTAGAAAAAAACATGTCTGTTAATGACGCGTGTAGAGGAAAACATGTCTGTTAATGACGCGTGTAGTGGAAAACATGTCTGTTAATGACGCGTGTAGAGGAAAACTTGTCTGTTAATGACGCGTGTAGAGGAAAAGATGTCTGTTAATGACGCGTGTAGAAAAGAACATGTCTGTTAATGACTCGTGTAGAGGAAAACTTGTCTGTTAATGACGCATGTAGAGGATAACTTGTCTGTTAATGACACGTGTAGAGGAAACATGTCTGTTAATGACTCGTGTAGAGGAAAAAATGTCTGTTAATGATGCGTGTAGAGGAAACATGTCTGTTAATGACTCGAGTAGAGGATACATATCTGTTAATGACGCGTGTAGAGGAAACATGTCTGTTAATGACGCGTGTAGAGGATACATGTCTGTTAATGACGCGTGTAGAGGAAACATGTCTGTTAATGACACTTGTAGAGGAAAACATGTCTGTTAATGACGCGTGTAGAGGAAACATGTCTGTTAATGACACTTGTAGAAGAAAACATGTCTGTTAATGACGCTTGTAGAGGAAACATATCTGTTAATGACTCGTGTAGAGGAAAACATGTCTGTTAATGATGCGTGTAGAGGAACACTTGTCTGTTAATGACGCGTGTAGAGGAAACATGTCTGTTAATGACGCGTGTAGAGGAAACATGTCTGTTAATGACTCGTGTAGAGGAAAACTTGTCTGTTAATGACTCGTGCAGAGGAAACTTGTCTGTTAATGACACGTGTAGAGGAAAACATGTCTGTTGATGACGCGTGTAGAGGAAACATGTCTGTTAATGAAGCGTGTAGAAAAAAACATGTCTGTTAATGACTCGTGCAGAGGAAACATGTCTGTTAATAACTCTTGTAGAGGAAAACATGTCTGTTAATGACGCGTGTAGAGGAAACATGTCTGTTAATGACACGTGTAGAAAAAAACATGTCTGTTAATGACACGTGTAGAGGAAACATGTCTGTTAATGACTCGTGTAGAGGAAACATGTCTGTTAATGACGCGTGTAGAAAAAAACATGTCTGTTAATGGTGCGTGTAGAAAAAACATGTCTGTTAATGACGCATGTAGAGGAAACATGTCTGTTAATGACACGTGTAGAAAAAAACATGTCTGTTAATGACACGTGTAGAGGAAACATGTCTGTTAATGACTCGTGTAGAGGAAAACATGTCTGTTAATAACTCTTGTAGAGGAAAACATGTCTGTTAATGACGCGTGTAGAGGAAACATGTCTGTTAATGACACATGCAGAAAAAAACATGTCTGTTAATGACACGTGTAGAGGAAACATGTCTGTTAATGACGCGTGTAGAAAAAAACATGTCTGTTAATGACGCGTGTAGAGGAAACATGTCTGTTAATGACACGTGTAGTAAAAAACATGTCTGTTAATGACTCGTGTAGACGAAACGTGTCTGTTAATGACGCGTGTAGAGGAAAACATGTCTGTTAATGATGCGTGTAGAGGAAAACTTGTCTGTAAATGACGCGTGTAGAGGAAACATGTTTGTTAATGACGCGTGTAGGGGAAACATGTCTGTTAACGATGCGTGTAGAAAAAAACATGTCTGTTAATGATGCGTGTAAAGGAAACATGTCTGTTAATGACTCGTGTAGAGGAAAACATGTCTGTTAATGACGTGTGTAGAGGAAACATGTCCGTTAATGACACGTGTAGTAAAAAACATGTCTGTTAATGACTCGTGTAGACGAAACGTGTCTGTTAATGACTCGTGTAGAGGAAACATGTCTGTTAATGACGCGTGTAGAGGAAACATGTCTGTTAATGACACGTGTAGAAAAAAACATGTCTGTTAATGACGCGTGTAGAGGAAAACTTGTCTGTTAATGACGCGTGTAGAGGAAAAGATGTCTGTTAATGACGCGTGTAGAAAAAAAATGTCTGTTGATGACTCGTGTAGAGGAAAACTTGTCTGTTAATGACTCGTGTAGAGGAAAACTTGTCTGTTAATGACTCGTGTAGAGGAAAACATGTCTGTTAATGACTCGTGTAGAGGAAATAAACATGTCCGTTTATGATGCGTGTAGAGGAAACATGTCTGTTAATGACTCTTGCAGAGGAAAACATGTCTGTTAATGACGCGTGTAGAGGAAACATGTCTGTTAATGACACGTGTAGAAAAAAACATGTCTGTTAATGACGCGTGTAGAGGAAACATGTCTGTTAATGACTCGTGTAGAGGAAAACTTGTCTGTTAATGACACGTGTAGAGGAAAACATATCTGTTAATGACGCGTGTAGAGGAAACATGTCTGATAATGACTCGTGTAGAGGAAAAAAACATGTCTGTTAATGACGCCTGTAGAGGAAACATGTCTGTTAATAACTCTTGTAGAGGAAAACATGTCTGTTAATGACGCGTGTAGAGGAAACATGTCTGTTAATGACACGTGTAGAAAAAAACATGTCTGTTAATGACACGTGTAGAGGAAACATGTCTGTTAA
The DNA here is from genome assembly GCF_017639745.1 of Melanotaenia boesemani. Taxonomy (NCBI): domain Eukaryota; kingdom Metazoa; phylum Chordata; class Actinopteri; order Atheriniformes; family Melanotaeniidae; genus Melanotaenia; species Melanotaenia boesemani. The sequence continues at coordinate 231,403 of NC_055682.1, read as the reverse complement.
TGACTCGTGTAGAGGAAAACATGTCTGTTAATGATGCGTGTAGAAAAAAACATGTCTGTTAATGACGCGTGTAGAGGAAACATGTCTTTTAATGACGCGTGTAGAAAACAACATGTCTGTTAATGGCGCGTGTAGAGGAAAACTTGTCTGTAAATGACGCCTAAGAGGAAACATGTCTGTTAATGACTCGTGTAGACGAAACATGTCTGTTAACGATGCGTGTAGAAAAACACCTGTCTGTTAATGACGCGTGTAGAGGAAACATGTCTGTTAATGACACGTGTAGAAAAAAACATGTCTGTTAATGACTCGTGCAGAGGAAACATGTCTGTTAATGACACTTGTAGAAAAAAACATGTCTGTTAATGACTCGAGTAGAGGATACATGTCTGTTAATGACGCGTGTAGAATAAAACATGTCTGTTAATGACGCGTGTAGAGGAAAACATGTCTGTTAATGACGCGTGTAGAGGAAAACATGTCTGTTAATGACGCGTGTAGAGGAAAACTTGTCTGTTAATGACGCGTGTAGAGGAAAAGATGTCTGTTAATGACGCGTGTAGAAAAAAAATGTCTATTAATGACTCGTGTAGAGGAAAACATGTCTGTTAATGACGCGTGTAGAGGAAACATGTCTGTTAATGACGCGTCTAGAAAACAACATGTCTGTTAATGACTCGTGTAGAGGAAAACTTGTCTGTTAATGACGCGTGTAGAAAAAAACATGTCTGTTAATGATGCGTGTAGAAAAAACATGTCTGTTAATAACGCGTGTAGAGGAAAACATGTCTGTTAATGACGCGTGTAGAGGACAACTTGTCTGTTAATGACGCGTGTAGAGGAAAACTTGTCTGTTAATGACGCGTGTAGAGGAAAACTTGTCTGTTAATTACGCGTGTAGAGGAAATATGTCTGTTAATGACTCGTGTAGAGGAAACATGTCTGTTAATGACGCGTGTAGAGGAAACATGTCTGTTAATGACTCGAGTAGAGGATACATATCTGTTAATGACGCGTGTAGAGGAAACATGTCTGTTAATGACGCGTGTAGAGTATACATGTCTGTTAATGACGCGTGTAGAGGAAAACATGTCTGTTAATGACTCGTGTAGAGGAAAAAAACATGTCTGTTAATGACGCGTGTAGAGGAAACATGTCTGTTAATGACTCTTGCAGAGGAAAACATGTCTGTTAATGACGCGTGTAGAGGAAACATGTCTGTTAATGACACGTGTAGAAAAAAACATGTCTGTTAATGACACGTGTAGAGGAAACATGTCTGTTAATGACTCGTGTAGAGGAAAACATGTCTGTTAATGATGCGTGCAGAAAAAAACATGTCTGTTAATGACGCGTGTAGAGGAAACATGTCTTTTAATGACGCGTGTAGAAAACAACATGTCTGTTAATGGCGCGTGTAGAGGAAAACTTGTCTGTAAATGACGCCTAAGAGGAAACATGTCTGTTAATGACTCGTGTAGACGAAACATGTCTGTTAACGATGCGTGTAGAAAAACACCTGTCTGTTAATGACGCGTGTAGAGGAAACATGTCTGTTAATGACACGTGTAGAAAAAAACATGTCTGTTAATGACTCGTGCAGAGGAAACATGTCTGTTAATGACACTTGTAGAAAAAAACATGTCTGTTAATGACTCGAGTAGAGGATACATGTCTGTTAATGACGCGTGTAGAATAAAACATGTCTGTTAATGACGCGTGTAGAGGAAAACATGTCTGTTAATGACGCGTGTAGAGGAAAACATGTCTGTTAATGACGCGTGTAGAGGAAAACTTGTCTGTTAATGACGCGTGTAGAGGAAAAGATGTCTGTTAATGACGCGTGTAGAAAAAAAATGTCTGTTAATGACTCGTGTAGAGGAAAACATGTCTGTTAATGACGCGTGTAGAGGAAACATGTCTGTTAATGACGCGTCTAGAAAACAACATGTCTGTTAATGACTCGTGTAGAGGAAAACTTGTCTGTTAATGACGCGTGTAGAGGAAAACTTGTCTGTTAATGACACGTGTAGAGGAAATATGTCTGTTAATGACTCGTGTAGAGGAAACATGTCTGTTAATGACACGTGTAGAAAAAAACATGTCTGTTAATGACTCGTGCAGAGGAAACATGTCTGTTAATGACACTTGTAGAAAAAAACATGTCTGTTAATGACTCGAGTAGAGGATACATGTCTGTTAATGACGCGTGTAGAATAAAACATGTCTGTTAATGACGCGTGTAGAGGAAAACATGTCTGTTAATGACGCGTGTAGAGGAAAACATGTCTGTTAATGACGCGTGTAGAGGAAAACATGTCTGTTAATGACGCGTGTAGAGGAAAACTTGTCTGTTAATGACGCGTGTAGAGGAAAAGATGTCTGTTAATGACGCGTGTAGAAAAAAAATGTCTGTTAATGACTCGTGTAGAGGAAAACATGTCTGTTAATGACGCGTGTAGAGGAAACATGTCTGTTAATGACGCGTCTAGAAAACAACATGTCTGTTAATGACTCGTGTAGAGGAAAACTTGTCTGTTAATGACGCGTGTAGAGGAAAACTTGTCTGTTAATGACACGTGTAGAGGAAATATGTCTGTTAATGACTCGTGTAGAGGAAACATGTCTGTTAATGACGCGTGTAGAGGAAAAAATGTCTGTTAATGACACGTGTAGAGGAAACATGTCTGTTAATGACTCGTGTAGAGGAAACATGTCTGTTAATGACGCGTGTAGAAAAAAACATGTCTGTTAATGATGCGTGTAGAAAAAACATGTCTGTTAATAACGCGTGTAGAGGAAAACATGTCTGTTAATGACGCGTGTAGAGGAAAACTTGTCTGTTAATGACGCGTGTAGAGGAAAACTTGTCTGTTAATTACGCGTGTAGAGGAAATATGTCTGTTAATGACTCGTGTAGAGGAAACATGTCTGTTAATGACGCGTGTAGAGGAAACATGTCTGTTAATGACTCGAGTAGAGGATACATATCTGTTAATGACGCGTGTAGAGGAAACATGTCTGTTAATGACGCGTGTAGAGTATACATGTCTGTTAATGACGCGTGTAGAGGAAAACATGTCTGTTAATGACTCGTGTAGAGGAAAAAAACATGTCTGTTAATGACGCGTGTAGAGGAAACATGTCTGTTAATGACTCTTGCAGAGGAAAACATGTCTGTTAATGACGCGTGTAGAGGAAACATGTCTGTTAATGACACGTGTAGAAAAAAACATGTCTGTTAATGACGCGTGTAGAAAAAAACATGTCTGTTAATGATGCGTGTAGAGGAACACTTGTCTGTTAATGACGCGTGTAGAGGAAACATGTCTGTTAATGACGCGTGTAGAGGAAACATGTCTGTTAATGACTCGTGTAGAGGAAAACTTGTCTGTTAATGACTCGTGCAGAGGAAACTTGTCTGTTAATGACACGTGTAGAGGAAAACATGTCTGTTAATGACGCGTGTAGAGGAAAACATGTCTGTTAATGACACGTGTAGAGGAAATATGTCTGTTAATGACTCGTGTAGAGGAAACATGTCTGTTAATGACGCGTGTAGAGGAAAAAATGTCTGTTAATGACACGTGTAGAGGAAACATGTCTGTTAATGACTCGTGTAGAGGAAACATGTCTGTTAATGACGCGTGTAGAAAAAAACATGTCTGTTAATGATGCGTGTAGAAAAAACATGTCTGTTAATAACGCGTGTAGAGGAAAACATGTCTGTTAATGACGCGTGTAGAGGACAACTTGTCTGTTAATGACGCGTGTAGAGGAAAACTTGTCTGTTAATGACGCGTGTAGAGGAAAACTTGTCTGTTAATTACGCGTGTAGAGGAAATATGTCTGTTAATGACTCGTGTAGAGGAAACATGTCTGTTAATGACGCGTGTAGAGGAAACATGTCTGTTAATGACTCGAGTAGAGGATACATATCTGTTAATGACGCGTGTAGAGGAAACATGTCTGTTAATGACGCGTGTAGAGTATACATGTCTGTTAATGACGCGTGTAGAGGAAAACATGTCTGTTAATGACTCGTGTAGAGGAAAAAAACATGTCTGTTAATGACGCGTGTAGAGGAAACATGTCTGTTAATGACTCTTGCAGAGGAAAACATGTCTGTTAATGACGCGTGTAGAGGAAACATGTCTGTTAATGACACGTGTAGAAAAAAACATGTCTGTTAATGACACGTGTAGAGGAAACATGTCTGTTAATGACTCGTGTAGACGAAACATGTCTGTTAACGATGCGTGTAGAAAAACACCTGTCTGTTAATGACGCGTGTAGAGGAAACATGTCTGTTAATGACGCGTGTAGAAAAAAACATGTCTGTTAATGACTCGTGCAGAGGAAACATGTCTGTTAATGACACTTGTAGAAAAAAACATGTCTGTTAATGACTCGAGTAGAGGATACATGTCTGTTAATGACGCGTGTAGAATAAAACATGTCTGTTAATGACGCGTGTAGAGGAAAACATGTCTGTTAATGACGCGTGTAGAGGAAAACATGTCTGTTAATGACGCGTGTAGAGGAAAACTTGTCTGTTAATGACGCGTGTAGAGGAAAAGATGTCTGTTAATGACGCGTGTAGAAAAAAAATGTCTGTTAATGACTCGTGTAGAGGAAAACATGTCTGTTAATGACGCGTGTAGAGGAAACATGTCTGTTAATGACGCGTCTAGAAAACAACATGTCTGTTAATGACTCGTGTAGAGGAAAACTTGTCTGTTAATGACGCGTGTAGAGGAAAACTTGTCTGTTAATGACACGTGTAGAGGAAATATGTCTGTTAATGACTCGTGTAGAGGAAACATGTCTGTTAATGACACGTGTAGAAAAAAACATGTCTGTTAATGACTCGTGCAGAGGAAACATGTCTGTTAATGACACTTGTAGAAAAAAACATGTCTGTTAATGACTCGAGTAGAGGATACATGTCTGTTAATGACGCGTGTAGAATAAAACATGTCTGTTAATGACGCGTGTAGAGGAAAACATGTCTGTTAATGACGCGTGTAGAGGAAAACTTGTCTGTTAATGACGCGTGTAGAGGAAAAGATGTCTGTTAATGACGCGTGTAGAAAAAAAATGTCTGTTAATGACTCGTGTAGAGGAAAACATGTCTGTTAATGACGCGTGTAGAGGAAAACATGTCTGTTAATGACGCGTGTAGAGGAAACATGTCTGTTAATGACACTTGTAGAAAAAAACATGTCTGTTAATGACGCGTGTAGAGGAAACATATCTGTTAATGACTCGTCTAGAGGAAAACATGTCTGTTAATGATGCGTGTAGAGGAAAACTTGTCTGTTAATGATGCGTGTAGAAAAAAACATGTCTGTTAATGACGCGTGTAGAGGAAACATGTCTGTTAATGACGCGTGTAGAAAAAAACATGTCTGTTAATGACTCTTGCAGAGAAAAACATGTCTGTAAATGACGCGTGTAGAGGAAACATGTCTGTTAATGACGCGTGTAGAGGAAACATGTCTGTTAACGATGCGTGTAGAAAAAAACATGTCTGTTAATGATGCGTGTAGAGGAAACGTGTCTGTTAATGACTCGTGTAGAGGAAAACATGTCTGTTAATGACGTGTGTAGAGGAAACATGTCTGTTAATGACACGTGTAGTAAAAAACATGTCTGTTAATGACTCGTGTAGACGAAACGTGTCTGTTAATGACTCGTGTAGAGGAAACATGTCTGTTAATGACGCGTGTAGAGGAAACATGTCTGTTAATGACACGTGTAGAAAAAAACATGTCTGTTAATGACGCGTGTAGAGGAAAACTTGTCTGTTAATGACGCGTGGAGAGGAAAAGATGTCTGTTAATGACGCGTGTAGAAAAAAAATGTCTGTTGATGACTCGTGTAGAGGAAAACTTGTCTGTTAATGACTCGTGTAGAGGAAAACTTGTCTGTTAATGACTCGTGTAGAGGAAAACATGTCTGTTAATGACTCGTGTAGAGGAAAAAAACATGTCTGTTAATGACGCGTGTAGAGGAAACATGTCTGTTAATGACTCTTGCAGAGGAAAACATGTCTGTTAATGACGCGTGTAGAGGAAACATGTCTGTTAATGACACGTGTAGAAAAAAACATGTCTGTTAATGACGCGTGTAGAGGAAACATGTCTGTTAATGACTCGTGTAGAAAAAAACATGTCTGGTAATGACTCGTGTAGAGGAAAACTTGTCTGTTAATGACTCGTGTAGAGGAAAACTTGTCTGTTAATGACACGTGTAGAGGAAAACATATCTGGTAATGACGCGTGTAGAGGAAACATGTCTGATAATGACTCGTGTAGAGGAAAAAAACATGTCTGTTAATGATGCGTGTAGAGGAAACATGTCTGTTAATAACTCTTGTAGAGGAAAACATGTCTGTTAATGACGCGTGTAGAGGAAACATGTGTTAATGACACGTGTAGAAAAAACATGTCTGTTAATGACACGTGTAGAGGAAACATGTCTGTTAATGACTCGTGTAGAGGAAAACATGTCTGTTAATGATGCGTGTAGAAAAAAACATGTCTGTTAATGACTCGAGTAGAGGAAACATGTCTGTTAATGACGGGTGTAGAAAAAAACATGTCTGTTAATGACGCGTGTAGAGGAAAACTTGTCTGTTAATGAAGCGTGTAGAGGAAAAGATGTCTGTTAATGACGCGTGTAGAGGAAAACATGTCTGTTAATGACGCGTGTAGAGGAAAACATGTCTGTTAATGACGCGTGTAGAGGAAAACCTGTCTGTTAATGACGCGTGTAGAGGAAAAGATGTCTGTTAATGACGCGTGTAGAGGAAAACATGTCTGTTAATGACGCGTGTAGAGGAAAACATGTCTGTTAATGACGCGTGTAGAGGAAAACTTGTCTGTTAATGACGCGTGTAGAGGAAAAGATGTCTGTTAATGACGCGTGTAGAAAAAAAATGTCTGTTAATGACTCGTGTAGAGGAAAACATGTCTGTTAATGACGCGTGTAGAGGAAACATGTCTGTTAATGATGCGTGTAGAAAACAACATGTCTGTTAATGACTCGTGTAGAGAAAAACTTGTCTGTTAATGACGCGTGTAGAGGAAAACTTGTCTGTTAATGACACGTGTAGAGGAAATATGTCTGTTAATGACTCGTGTAGAGGAAACATGTCTGTTAATGACGCGTATAGAGGAAAAAATGTCTGTTAATGACGCGTGTAGAGGAAAACATGTCTGTTAATGACGCGTGTAGAGGACAACTTGTCTGTTAATGACGTGTGTAGAGGAAACATGTCTGTTAATGATGCGTGTAGAGGAAAACATGTCTGTTAATGACGCGTGTAGAGGAAACATGTCTGTTAATGACACTTGTAGAAAAAAACATGTCTGTTAATGACGCGTGTAGAGGAAACATATCTGTTAATGACTCGTCTAGAGGAAAACATGTCTGTTAATGATGCGTGTAGAGGAAAACTTGTCTGTTAATGATGCGTGTAGAAAAAAACATGTCTGTTAATGACGCGTGTAGAGGAAACATGTCTGTTAATGACGCGTGTAGAAAAAACATGTCTGTTAATGATGCGTGTAGAGGAAAACTTGTCTGTAAATGACGCGTGTAGAGGAAACATGTCTGTTAATGACGCGTGTAGAAGAAACATGTCTGTTAACGATGCGTGTAGAAAAAAACTTGTCTGTTAATGATGCGTGTAGAGGAAACGTGTCTGTTAATGACGCCTGTAGAGGAAAACATGTCTGTTAATGACGTGTGTAGAGGAAACATGTCTGTTAATGACACGTGTAGTAAAAAACATGTCTGTTAATGACTCGTGTGGACGAAACGTGTCTGTTAATGACTCGTGTAGAGGAAACATGTCTGTTAATGACGCGTGTAGAGGAAACATGTCTGTTAATGACACGTGTAGAAAAAAACATGTCTGTTAATGACGCGTGTAGAGGAAAACTTGTCTGTTAATGACGCGTGTAGAGGAAAAGATGTCTGTTAATGACGCGTGTAGAAAAAAAATGTCTGTTGATGACTCGTGTAGAGGAAAACTTGTCTGTTAATGACTCGTGTAGAGGAAAACTTGTCTGTTAATGACTCGTGTAGAGGAAAACATGTCTGTTAATGACTCGTGTAGAGGAAAAAAACATGTCTGTTAATGACGCGTGTAGAGGAAACATGTCTGTTAATGACTCTTGCAGAGGAAAACATGTCTGTTAATGACGCGTGTAGAGGAAACATGTCTGTTAATGACACGTGTAGAAAAAAACATGTCTGTTAATGACGCGTGTAGAGGAAACATGTCTGTTAATGACTCTTGCAGAGGAAAACATGTCTGTTAATGACGCGTGTAGAGGAAACATGTCTGTTAATGACACGTGTAGAAAAAAACATGTCTGTTAATGACGCGTGTAGAGGAAACATGTCTGTTAATGACTCGTGTAGAAAAAAACATGTCTGGTAATGACTCGTGTAGAGGAAAACTTGTCTGTTAATGACTCGTGTAGAGGAAAACTTGTCTGTTAATGACACGTGTAGAGGAAAACATATCTGTTAATGACGCGTGTAGAGGAAACATGTCTGATAATGACTCGTGTAGAGGAAAAAAACATGTCTGTTAATGACGCGTGTAGAGGAAACATGTCTGTTAATAACTCTTGTAGAGGAAAACATGTCTGTTAATGACGCGTGTAGAGGAAACATGTGTTAATGACACGTGTAGAGGAAAACATGTCTGTTAATGACACGTGTAGAGGAAACATGTCTGTTAATGACTCGTGTAGAGGAAAACATGTCTGTTAATGATGCGTGTAGAAAAAAACATGTCTGTTAATGACGCGTGTAGAGGAAACATGTCTGTTAATGACGCGTGTAGAAAAAAACATGTCTGTTAATGATGCGTTTAGAAGAAAACTTGTCTGTAAATGACGCGTGTAGAGGAAACATGTCTGTTAATGACGCGTGTAGACGAAACATGTCTGTTAACGATGCGTGTAGAAAAAAACATGTCTGTTAATGACGCGTGTAGAGGAAACATGTCTGTTAATGACACGTGTATAAAAAAACATGTCTGTTAATGACTCGTGCAGAGGAAACATGTCTGTTAATGACACTTATAGAAAAAAACATGTCTGTTAATGACTCGAGTAGAGGATACATGTCTGTTAATGACGCGTGTAGAATAAAACATGTCTGTTAATGACGCATGTAGAGGAAAACATGTCTGTTAATGATGCGTGTAGAGGAAAACATGTCTGTTAATGACGCGTGTAGAGGAAAACTTGTCTGTTAATGACGCGTGTAGAGGAAAAGATGTCTGTTAATGACGCGTGTAGAAAAAAAATGTCTGTTAATGACTCGTGTAGAGGAAAACATGTCTGTTAATGACGCGTGTAGAGGAAACATGTCTGTTAATGACACGTGTAGAAAAAAATATGTCTGTTAATGACACGTGTAGAAGAAACATGTCTGTTAATGACTCGTGAATAGGAAAGCATGTCTGTTAATAACTCTTGTAGAGGAAAACATGACTGTTAATGACGCGTGTAGAGAAAACATGTCTGTTAATGACACGTGTAGAAAAAAACATGTCTGTTAATGACACGTGTAGAGGAAACATGTCTGTTAATGACGCGTGTAGAAAAACACAAGTCTGTTAATGACTCGTGCAGAGGAAACATGTCTGTTAATAGCTCTTGTAGAGGAAAACATGTCTGTTAATGACGCGTGTAGAGGAAACATGTCTGTTAATGACTCGTGAATAGGAAAGTATGTCTGTTAATAACTCTTGTAGAGGAAAACATGTCTGTTAATGACGCGTGTAGAGAAAACATGTCTGTTAATGACACGTGTAGAAAAAAACATGTCTGTTAATGACACGTGTAGAGGAAACATGTCTGTTAATGACGCGTGTAGAAAAAGACAAGTCTGTTAATGACTCGTGCAGAGGAAACATGTCTGTTAATAGCTCTTGTAGAGGAAAACATGTCTGTTAATGACGCGTGTAGAGGAAACATGTCTGTTAATGACACGTGTAGAAAAAAACATGTCTGTTAATCACGCGTGTAGAGGAAACATGTCTGTTAATGACTCGTGTAGAGGAAAACATGTCTGTTAATGATGCGTGTAGAAAAAAACATGTCTGTTAATGACGCGTGTAGAGGAAAACTTGTCTGTAAATGACGCGTGTAGAGGAAACATGTCTGTTAATGACGCGTGTAGAGGAAACATGTCTGTTAACGACGCGTGTAGAAAAAAACATGTCTGTTAATGACGCGTGTAGAGGAAACATGTCTGTTAATGACACGTGTAGAAAAAAACATGTCTGTTAATGACTCGTGCAGAGGAAACATGTCTGTTAATGACACGTGTAGAAAAAAACATGTCTGTTAATGACTCGAGTAGAGGATACATGTCTGTTAATGACACGTGTAGAAAAACATGTCTGTTAATGACGCGTGTAGAGGAAAACTTGTCTGTTAATGAAGCGTGTAGAGGAAAAGATGTCTGTTAATGACACGTCTAGAAAAAAATGTCTGTTAATGACTCGTGTAGAGGAAAACTTGTCTGTTAATGACGCGTGTAGAGGAAAACTTGTCTGTTAATGACACGTGTAGAGGAAATATGTCTGTTAATGACTCGTGTAGAGGAAACATGTCTGTTAATGACGCGTGTAGAGGAAAAAATGTCTGTTAATGACTCGTGTAGAGGAAAAAATGTCTGTTAATGATGCGTGTAGAGGAAACATGTCTGTTAATGGCGCGTGTAGAAAAAAATATGTCTGTTAATGACTCGTGCAGAGGAAACATGTCTGTTAATGACTCGAGTAGAGGATACATATCTGTTAATGACGCGTGTAGAGGAAACATGTCTGTTAATGATGCGTGTAGAGGATACATGTTTGTTAATGACTCCTGTAGAGGAAACATGTCTGTTAATGACGAGTGTAGAGGAAACATGTCTGTTAATGACACGTGTAGAGGAAAAAATGTCTGTTAATAATGCGTGTAGAGGAAAAAATGTCTGTTAATGATCCGTGTAGAGGTAAAAATGTGTTAATGACTTGTGTAGAGGAAACATGTCTGTTAATGACACGTGTAGAGGAAAAAATGTCTGTTAATGACACGTGTAGAGGAAACATGTCTGTTAATGACGCGTGTAGAGGAAACATATTTGTTAATGACGCGTGTAGAGGAAACATGTCTGTTAATGACTCGTGTAGAGGAAACATGTCTGTTAATGACACGTGTAGAGGAAACATGTCTGTTAATGACGAGTGTAGAGGAAAGCATGTCTGTTAATGACTCGTGTAGAGGAAACATGTCTGTTAATGACTTGTGTAGAGGAAACATGTCTGTTAATGACTCGTGTAGAGAAAACTAAAGATAAATGTGGACCAGTTTTTCTAAATCCTGCTGAGTCATCAGTCCTTTAATCCTCCAGATGTTCTTTAAGTCATAACAGGCCGACATCACAGCTGTCTTAACATAACTGCTAAAATCCAGGTCTGAGTCCAGGACTACTCCCAGGTCTGAGTCCAGTACTACTCCCAGGTCTGAGTCCAGGACTACTCCCAGGTTACTGGCTTGGTTGGTAGTTTTAAACTTTGCTGTTTGAAGCTGAGAACTGACTTATTTCAGTTTAGTCTTCATGTAACTGAAGGAAGTTCTGGCCCATCCGATCTTTATTCTGATCTATCCAGTTGATCAGAGTCTGGATCGGACTGTAGTCTCCTGGTGAGATGGTTATGTAGATGTGTGTGTCATCAGCATAACTGTGGTAACATGTTTAGTTATTTCCATAATGTGAGCGAGTGGCAGCATGTAGATGTTGAACAGCAGTGGCTCCAGGATGGAGCCTTGGGGAACTCCACAGGTTATTTTGGTTCGCTCAGATTTATAGTTACCTAGACACAAAATGGTCCCTGTCTTTATTTTTTTTTTAACTTGTTTTTATTTTGAATCATCAGTACAAATCACATTTAACAAATGCAATATCATAATCATGCATACGGTACAGATACAACCATGTACATAGTAAATTATTATTTGTCCACACAATATGAGAAAAGGAAATAAATGAAGCATTAGCCAGCATAACAATAATATTGCACGGAGACTTCATCAATTTGAAATATATGTTTGGATGGGGGACCACTTATTCATAAAGGAATCAGTTTTCATCTGCTGTCTTGCTGTAATTTGCTCCATATAATACACTTCTTTCACCTTATTCTTCCATTGAGAGATTGTGGGGGGCAGCGATTTCAGCCAGGAGATCATAATCATTTTCTTAGCAAGTACAAGTAAAATCTTTAAGAGATGAAAATGGCAGTTAGTTCGGAATTCATCTTGGAAAATTCCTAATATAATAAGAGATGGCTCTAAAGGAATTTTAATACCCAGACATGTAAGTATTTCACTTTGTTTGTCTTTCCAATAGTTCAGTAATTTTGGACAATCCCAAAATATATGAGTATGGTCCCCTACAAAGCCACAGCCCCTCCAACATTTATCAGAGGTCCTACCAAACTTAGATGTGACAAAAGCGGTCCTAAAGAATCTTATTTTAGTTTTCCACTCAAATTCCCTTAATGTTGGACTGCTTGATATTTTATGACCCTCCCGAAGCAACTGTTCCCAGTCTTCATCCTTAATTATTACATTAATTTCTAATTCCCATTTCTCCTTAATGTCTTTTGTATGTTCTTTAGCTTCCTCTTGTAGTATTTTAGAAATATGAGATACGTACCTACAGGGTGTGCAGAATTATTAGGCAAGTTGTATTGTTGAGGATTAATTTTATTATAGAACAGCAACTATGTTCACAATGAACACAAAAGACTCATAAATATCAAAGCTGAATATTTTTGGAAGTTGGAGTGGGGCTTTTTTAGTTTTAGTATCTTAGGAGGATATCTGTGTGTGCAGGTGACTATTACTGTGCATAATTATTAGGCAACTTAACAAAAATCAAATATATACCCATTCCACTTATTTATTTTCACCAGGGAAACCAATATAACAACTCAAAATTTACAAATATACATTTCTGGCATTCAGAAACAAATCAGTGACCAATATAACCACCTTTCTTTGTGAGGACACTCAAAAGCCTGCCATCCATAGATTCTGTCAGTGTCTTGATCTGTTCACGATCAACATTGCGTGCAGCAGCAACCACAGCCTCCCAGACACTGTTCAGAGAGGTGTACTGTTTTCCCTCCCTGTAGATCTCACATTTGATGAGGGACCACAGGTTCTCTATGGGGTTAAGATCAGGTGAACAAGGAGGCCATGTCATTATTTTTTCTTCTTTTAGACCTTTTCTGGCCAGCCACGCAGTGGAGTACTTGGATGCGTGTGATGGAGCATTGTCCTGCATGAAAATCATGTTTTTCTTGAACAATGCTGACTTCTTCCTGTACCACTGCTTGAAGAAGGTGTCTTCCAGAAACTGGCAGTAGGACTGGGAGTTGAGCTTGACTCCATCCTCAACCCGAAAAGGTCCCACAAGCTCATCTTTGATGATACCAGCCCATACCAGTATCCCACCTCCACCTTGCTGGCGTCTGAGTCGGAGTGGAGCTCTCTGCCCTGTACTGATCCAGCCACGGGCCCATCCATCTGGCCCGTCAAGACTCACTCTCATTTCATCAGTCCATAAAACCTTAGAAAAATCAGTCTTATGATATTTCTTGGCCCAGTCTTGACGTTTTATCTTGTGTGTCTTGTTCAGTGGTGGTCGTTTTTCAGCCTTCCTTACCTTGGCCATGTCCCTGAGTATTGCACACCTTGTGCTTCTTGGCACTCCAGTGATGTTGCAGCTCTGAAATATGGCAAAACTGGTGGCCAATGGCATCTTGGCAGCTTCACGCTTGATTTTCCTCAGTTCATGGGCAGTTATTTTGCGCCTTGTTTTTTCAACACGCTTCTTGCGACCCTGTTGACTATTTTGAATGAAACGCTTGATTGTTCGATGATCACGCCTCAAAAGCTTGGCAATTTTAAGAGTGCTGCATCCCTCTGCAAGACATCTCACTATTTTTAACTTTTCAGAGTCCGTCAAATCTCTCTTCTGACCCATTTTGCCAAAGGAATGGAAGTTGCCTAATAATTATGCACACCTGATATAGGGTGTTGATGTCATTAGACCACACCCCTTCTCATTACAGAGATGCACATCACCTGATATGCTTAATTGGTAGTAGGCTTTCAAGCCTGTACCGGTTGGAGTAGAACAACATGCATAAAGAGGATGATGTGATCAAAATACTCATTTGCCTAATAATTCTGCACACACTGTAGTAGTTATTGTCCCCTTTATTACTGAGAGAAAAAATTGCTCCATGTTAGAGGGTGGCCTCTGTAAAGTGTTCCAGTCCTTATGTTTATGTAAATAATGTCTCAATTGCAGATATTTAAAGAAGTTGTGAGTTGGGATGTTATATTTTTGTTGAAGTTGCTGAAAAGACATTAGATATCCATCTTCAAACATCTGACCTAATACAATTAAGCCGTTTTCAATCCAATTTTTTAATCTAGAAGCGGGAAGAAATTCAGCATTATGATTAATTTGAATTATTCTACATAAAGAGCTGGGGAGTTTCAGTGTCTTTCTGATTATTAACCAAACTGATAGAGTAGTTTTAACCCACTCAATATTAATTTTATTCTTGGACCATGTATCTTGGTTTACAAATGGTAGAGTATCAAGGAATGTTTCTTGGCAATCACTCTGTTCCATATTATACCAAAGTGCATCTTCATCTTGGCGAATCCATGTGATCATTGACCTAAGTTGAGCAGCCCAGTAATAATTTCTAATTCTTGGACGTTTGTTTTGCCAAATAAGAGCCATTTGTTAAGTATAGTGAATGTGGACATAGGGATTTTTATAGGTAAGGACTGAAAGAGAAAGAGCAATCTCGGTAGGATGTTCATTCTTATAGTTTCTATTCTTCCTATAAGTGAAAGAGGTAGAATTTCCCACCTTGCAAGATCTTTTTTAAGCTCATCCATTAACTTCCCATAATTAGCTTTAAACAGCTGTGATGTCAGAGGGGTCACAATAATTCCCAGATATCTGAATCCCTGATTAGTCATTCTAAGTTTAAATGTACCAGTTAAATCTGTGGGTAAATTGCCATTTAATAACAATGCTTCTGATTTTGATTGATTAATTTGATAGCTGGAGAGTTTGCCATATTCTTCTAAGGTTTCTATAAGTGAAGGTACAGATGTAGCAGGGTTACTGATGTATGTGAGAATGTCATCCGCAAAAAGTGAAATCTTGTGTTCCTTCTTACTTTTATCCCTAATACCTTTAATGTCATTATTCATTCTGATTGATGCTGCCAAAGGTTCAGTATTTATAGCAAAGAGTAAGGGACTAAGGCAGTCACCCTGACGAACACCTCTCTCAAGATAAAAGAACTCAGAGCAACATCCATTAACCCTGACACGTGATTTAGGATTTGTATATATTATTTTTATCCATTCAACAAATTGTGGATGAAAGCCCATAGTTAACAATTTATTATATAAAAAGTGCCAATTAACTGTATCAAATGCTTTCTGAGCATCAAAACTAATTAACATGGAGTCGTGTTTATTTCTTTTGGCCTGGGTAATAACATTCAAAGTTCTCCTTATATTATTAGCACTATGCCGGTTTGGAATAAATCCCGTCTGATCCTGGTGAATGAGTTTTGTAATGTGTTTCTGTATCCTTTTGGCTAAAATACTGGTTAAAAGTTTTAGGTCTGTGCATAACAAGCTAATTGGTCTATATCCTTCACAAAGGGTTGCATCTTTCCCTTCTTTATAGAACTGAAATGATGGCCTCTGACCAAGAACTCGACAGTTCACCATTTTTAAGTGTGTAGTTAAAGACTCTAGTCAATATCGGTAGTAGGATTTCTATAAAGCATTTGTAAAATTCCCCAGGGAGTCCATCAGTCCCTGGGGATTTATTGTTTTTAAGTTTTTTAACTGCCTCTTGTATTTCAGTCTCTGTTATATTTGAAATCATACCAGATGCTTCTTCTTCAGACAGAACGGGCAAACCCAAACTTGTCAGAAATGTACCCATTTGATTTTTTTAGTCCATCATTCACTGGATTTGGCTCCTCATACAAGTTTCTATAAAAAGATGCAAAAGCATTGGCTATTTCTTTAGGGTGATATAGAGTTGTTTTAAGTATGGGATCAATTATTTTATGTACTGTTCTGTCAGATTGTGCTTTTCGAAGTTGGAAAGCCAACAGACTACTGGCTCTATTACCCATCTCATAATATTTCTGTTTAGAAAATCTCAAAGCCCCCTCCGTTCTGTAAGTGAGGATCTTATCTAACTCTTTCCTAACCTCTTTTAACTCTGCCAATATGTCATTTTCCCCTGTTTGTTTATGT